>NW_017731869.1:531951-549109 GCF_001890085.2 Hipposideros armiger | reverse complement strand
AGCGTGAGCGGCCAGCAGCCGCAGTGAGCAGCCGTCCAGAAGCCGGCGACTGATCTGCCTCACCCGGGAAGAGCGCAATGATGGTGCCAACTTGGGCCAATGAAGCAACATCCTCCACAACTAGACTGAAGAACAAAGCAACAGCAACTTGTCTGTTCCCCTTCCCCCAATTCCCCAGCATTGTTCCCATCCCCCCAATTCCCCAATAAAAATCTTAAAAAAAAAAAAATTTAGAAAGAAAAAAAAATACCAATAATTTAAAAATTGATTATATTTATCTATATTAATTTATGTGTTCCATTACTACAAAGCAAATAGAGGGATATGGTGATCATTTATCCTCCTGAGACAAGTTTTGATTCTGAGGTGACTCAGTGCCACCATTCACTGATGTACCTGTCCCTCCGAGTGTGATGATGTGGGGGAGGGCCCTCAGCTTCCTTGTATTGGGTTGTCTGAAAAGTCATGCTGTATTTTTTCTATGTTTTTCGTTGCAAAAATATGTCATGACTTTTCCGACAACCCAATTAATGAACATGGACCCACTTTTCCTACGCCCTTCACAAATAAAGGTCACCACTATTACTTCTTCCCTACAGTAACATGTGTACATTAAAATATGTGTTGTGAGAATTAATATTGTTTTATAACATATGACCCAAGGAATTTTAAGTTGTCCTTCCTAAGGTGTATATCTTGAAATGTTTTGATTAAAACAATCTAATTTGTTAAAGATTTATTATTCTTGCACACTGTTATGTAGGACCCGAAGGGTTTACAGATTCAAAATAACTCAGATTAAATTGTAGCTTTAAGCTTTTGTTGAATTTGACTAGTATTTGTATTTTAGTTCTATAAAAACATTTATACGCTTATTCATAACTCCATAATTCAACAATAATTTTTTTTAATCTTCCCATGACATCGACACTGTCTCTAAATATATTTTCTCTTCCTCAGATATTAGCAAAATCATAGTTTTCTGGATTTCTAGTAAATGTCCTGTTGGCTGCCAGATTATGTCTACGTAGGACCATCTGGCACCACCTTTTTCCAGCTGTAAACACTCCAATAATAAATAGGAAGATGCTCAGAATAACTAGACAGCCAGACTCCAGAATGGCGTGTAAATCTGTGTTTAGTTTGTGTTGTAAGAACTCTGATTTTTTTCCATACTATACTTTTGTAATTTCCTGCTGCTAATGTGCTTATTAACACAGGTCTTACATGAGGTAGGCTCACGAGGTGGGGGGAGGAAATCCTTCATTCTTGTTTCAGTAGCACAAAGCTGAGCTGATAACATGATTCTCCCCAATTCTGTTCAGATGTTGGCCAATTGCCAAGAGCTGGCACTTGTCCAGGAGTGTTTTGCTGTCGAGACTTAATTTGACCTGCTCATTTTGGGATTTATTTTTTGAGGTTTGTGATACTTCACTAAGGATATGGTCTTGCAAATGGTTTTCTTGATGAGTCTGGTATCTTCCATATGTTTTGACTCAATGATTCCATTACAAAATACATTAATACTACTAGTAATGGAACAAACTGAAGGAAGTTTTGGCCATTTTCTTTCTCCCCTTCCCTCCCTCCTTCACTCCCTCCCTTCCTTCCTGTGTTAGCTATTTAAACAATCATAGGTGTTACCTCCAGAAAGGAACCTTTTCTATAGGCCATTGCTAGTTCCTTGTATCTAATATAATTATTCAAATCTTCACCTCTTTCACTGCCAAGCTCTTGTTTGTTATGTCTTTGATAGTACTGACCTCACTGGATTCTGATTATTCAGTTGCCTGTGTTTCCCAGTGGACTGGCATTTAGAGGGTGAGATAGTGGCCTAGGGGTCTCAGAAGCTCATGCCTGGCACACAGTAGGTGTTAAATAAAGATTTGTTATAATGAACAAATATTCCTTGTGTAGCGCTGAGTTTTTCATCCTGCAGTTTATTGTTCCTTTCCTGATGATCTTTGAACTTTTTGAGGGCAAAGAATGGGTCTTAGTTACACATGTCTCCATATCCCCAGCCTTTTTTAAATGTTTTATGAGCACTTAATAAATGTTGAGTTGATAGCCAAGAAATTCCTCCTTGTAGTTAAGTAAAATATTTTTCATTCTACCCGTTT
This sequence comes from Hipposideros armiger, assembly GCF_001890085.2. Taxonomy (NCBI): domain Eukaryota; kingdom Metazoa; phylum Chordata; class Mammalia; order Chiroptera; family Hipposideridae; genus Hipposideros; species Hipposideros armiger. Next base: position 546,989 of record NW_017731869.1, on the reverse strand, counting down.
CTGTTTTTTACATGCTCAAATGCCAACTCACCCTTGAGAAATGGCTGAGGAGACATTATCAGACACACCCTAGAGTCAGTTCTTTATAATTCTGCCTCAGCTTTTTCTTTGGAGTGCCTCATTGGTTCCTGCTGGCAGGTCTGACCCTGGCCCCTTATCCTGGTGGATACTCTGTCCAAGTGTGGACAAAAACCCTCTTTTCTGTTTCTCATTAGGGTGGTTGAGACAGGTTGGGATATTCAAGAAGAATTTTACTAAAAAATTCGAAAAAAAAATTTGTATATGTATACTCAATTTAGAAATAGTCATGTTTCCAAAATAAACAATTTAGAACCTTGGAGTTTTAGTAAAAACATGAAGAGATTTGCAATATCCCATATCCCTGTTATCTTAGGGATACACTATGTATGTCCTCTTTGAACCCAGTGAGTGACCAGACTCTTCTGGGCCCTTGTTTTGTAGGGACAAATCTAGAGCCTGTCCTCCCCCATGACACGAAGTGGCCTGTTGAAAAGCCACCCACCACACGGCCCTGACTCACAGGCCTGTTACCCACATATAACAGAACATAGTTCTCCTCACAACAGTCTTGTTGGTCTCATGTATTCATTCTTTGTTTTCTAAAATGGAATTACCAGGTTAGTTTAGTTGACTCTAACTTGGGCCATTTATATTATTTATGTAAATAGTGTGTAGGGTATTAATTATTCGTTTTTCCTTTTGATTGATTTTTGCATAGTGCACAGATCATTTTCTCTCTGCAAAATCCATTTCAATCTAAAGTTTGCCTTGAGCACACTACATTATATAGAGCAATGCATTCCTCTATTAAGTACTGAGTACTTTAAGTAGCTTAAAGTATCTGAATTTGCACCTGCATCATTTAAATATTATACCCTGTCAAGAATCCCCTAGCAGGCTTAAGAGAAGGATAAGAACTATTAGATTGCCTGCATAATTCTCAGACTTCAAAGTAAAATCCTTTCCATCCATATCAGAAGAAGTAGAGCAAAATGAAGTTGATTTCATTTCTTTCTCCTCCTCGATGACTTGGTTTTGTCTGTGACTAACCTGTTCTTCCTGAGGGGATGTCAAAAAAAAAAAAAAAGACAATCCTAGATCTGCCTTTCAGGATGGTGCTTATGGTTAACCTCAGTCATGCAATTTGATGAGGCTGCTGGGCCATATATAGAAACTCACAAACCTCATTTTGTTTCCTGGGTAACTGAGCTGGGTATCCTTGCTGTTTCAGGGGTGAATAGCCTTTCTCAGTCACTCAGTGCCAACCCATTGACTGCCACCACTCTCATCCATCTGGACCTCTCAGGGAACATCCTTCGCGGAGATGACCTCTCGGTAGGTTTTCCTTTCTTACTGGCACCTTCAAAGAAGCTGTATTTAATAAGCCTAGAATAATTTCTAAACATGGCTTTCTAGCATATTTCCCTGCATCTCCCTTTATCAAGACAACCTAAAATCATTTCATTAAGAGCTTATGAAGTGTTTTAGAGAAGAAACTCCAGAGCTTTCCTTCAATAGAGCTTGTCACATAGATTTACCCCCCCCCATTTAATGTTACTGAAGTTTAAGTTCTTTTTAGAAATAATTTTTCTGAAGGAATTTTGTTCTGTATTTACATTGCAGCTGTTAAAATTGCCTGATAAGAAAGATTGAAAATGTAAACTTATTTCATCATTAATATTGTTGGGAATACGGGTGGGGTTTTTTTTTCCCTTTTAATATAGTTTGCAATTGAAAGGAAATATTGGGATAAACTCCAGTACTGTAGTCCATGAATACAGTAGGGAGAGGAAAGGGTTAGCAGCAAAAAGGAACTACTCTTTAAAGTTTAAGTATGAAGGCAGACGCTTCCGCCAATGCTAACAAGATTTTTCATACAGCCGAATTGGTAATATACATGTTTGGTAGTTCTTACTGATACAGTGAATTAAGTCTGATCTCATTTCCAGATGTGGTGAGTGGTGCCCTCTGGTCATCACATAAGATTGAGAAGAAATGCTCCCTTACCAGTAGGGCCTACAGCAAGTGGGCATCATTAAAGGACCTTTATTTGCGTTCCACATTTTTATGGGGGTGAAAAACACTGTGAAATGTATTCTCATTTCTCTAATATTTTACTTTCCCTGTAAGGCAGGGGATGTTGGCCAGCCTTTTTGGTAGTTTCCCCCTCTCCTTTACTCTCAAAATTCATTTGAATAATACTTGTTGCCTGGTTCGCCGTGACTTTTAAGGCATTGTCCAACTTTAATTGTCACTTTCACTGATGACTCATAAATGTGTTCACTCCCAAGTTGAAAGGATGTCCAGTGTGAAACCACCAAAACATTACAGTGATAAACTAGAGGAACAGAGAGAGTGATGCAAGAGCCCGAAGATTAAATAGTAGACAGTCCTTTTCTTGTTAGATTTTGGAAGTAACTAAGGATAGAAAAACCATTGTGTTAGACAGAAGGGTGTATAGCCTGAGACCATCCTATGGTTCAAATTCAAATTACTAACCTCTTGAACACTCTCAAAAGTGTTCAGCATTTTGATAGGGTGACTGCCATTCAGGTGGTATTTCAATCTCAACAGTTAAAATTAATTAGCACTGTCCTAAAATTATAAAAATGGAACTGATCAGGAAAACTAAGTCATGGATAACAAAAAGGCAGTTTGGTAGCCAAGATTCCATTTGGCTTTTTTTTTTAACTTAAACATAATTTTGTTTTAAATATTCTTTGGATTTTTTGCTCTCAACGAAGGTAATGAACAACATAAAATTCTGCTAATCCTCTTGGGAAGAGTAGAGAATGATTCTGGGAGGATTTGGGCAACTTTATTTTGAAATATTAATGGCACTGTGTGTGTGTGTTTCTAGATCCTAATATATTTGTTTTTTGTTTTTATTTCAAGTACATGTACAATTTTTTGGCCCAGCCAAATGCCATTGCTCATCTGGATTTATCCAACACAGAATGTTCCCTGGACATGGTAATGTTTTTTATATTGCTCTGGGAATCTCAGAACAGCTATTTAGATGGGATTCAAAGGCTTTCTCTGTAATAAAATATTCTCTTAGACCTAGAAATATGTGAGAATAAGAGTGACTTACTTCTTTTCTAGGTCTGTGGTGCTCTTCTCCGCGGATGCCTTCAACATCTAGCAGTGCTCAATCTCTCCAGAACTGTCTTTTCTCACCGGTATGCATTTCGTCCTGCTGTCATTATCATCTAGGAGTGTCTTTCTCTCAGAGAAAGTTGTAGTGATATGAAAACAGAGTGATAAAGGGTGAATGTTGTACATGTAAAAAGAAGATAGCCTTAAACCATTATCTATGAATACTAGGTCTGGAAAGTTCAAGTTTTTGTTGTACCTGTTTTCACCACAGTTTGATGTTCTTATCAATTACTCCAGCCTGCCTATGTGAAATATATGATAATGTACTATTTCTCACATGTGGACAGGTACTCTCTCCATATAGTAAAGACTCTTTAGAAGCTTCTACAGGTGTTTCTCAATGATGAACTTGGAAGTAAATATAAACTATCTCTGGGGAGCAAAGAAAATACTCATCCCAAAACTCATACATTTTAACCTGTAGAAGTTGAGTACCTTCTTGACTTAGAATTGTTGGCAAAATAGGGCAGAAAAAATAGAAACAGCAAGTATTCACAAGCAGCAACAACATAGGATGGAGGGAGAATAAAGAATAATTATGGAAAGTCCATGGGTTATAAAAGTGTGGAATCCTGGGACAGCTCAACACTTAACATTCATAATTATGATCATAAGTCATAAACAATATTTTAGTCATATATACTCTTTAATAACATGGAGAATTGCTTAATATTAGAAATACCTCCATTTTTACTAGTTAACTTTTTAAAAGCATTCATACTCAAAGGAAACCCTCAGTTATTTGGAAAATTCAGTTATTCAGCACACTTTATTCTATAGTTGTGCCTCCAAATGAATTATTATGTATTTTAAAGTCCTATTGGACCGTTACTTCAACAGTGATATAAATCTTTACGATAGCAAAAATACACCACAAATACCTCAATAGAATAAGAACAGAAAAGTTGAGAATTTTCTAAGATACTTTATTTTGAGGGTATTTAGACCAACCAGTTAATTCATGTATTTGAAGGCAGCTTATAAAGCCATGCCACTGTGGAACTGTGATTGACTAAGGAACTGAGTTAGAAGCAGTATCAGACTATAAAGATATTCAGCTCTTTTGAGTTTCTAATACTGTAATTCTGTGATGACTGCTCTTTAGTAAAGCTATTAAACTCGTAGAGCAGACTGTGCTAACAAATTGCTTTGTCTTCCAAATGAAAGGTTGTGATTAAACTGTTTAGTATCTTACCTAAATGTAATCATAGAAAGCCCTTAGTAATTATCTTGCAACTGCTGCATTTATAGCGAGTTGTAGATTGTCAGCCAGGCTATTCATAGTTTTGTTCACAGATAATTTCATAAGAGTATCACTTGGGATAGGTTAGGTTGTTCTACAGTAACAGATGAGCCTCCCAGCCCGGCCCCATTTCCATGGCTTTCAGCAACAGTAGCTTTGTGACATGTCCCTTGTGGGCTGGCCACATGGCCTTCACTCTGGGAGGCAGAGTAGTCTCTATCTAAAACACGGACAGTCGTGTACCAGGGGAAGAAGAATCATGTACTGGCAGGTAAAGTCTCTCTCTGGAAGGTACACACACCACTTCTGCTGTATGTCATGTCCTCTTGGCCAGAGGAACTCTCATGCGTCAGTGGGGTGAGGAGCCTCATCGTCCGTCAGAAAGGGACAGTGAATATTTGGAAACCTGGAACAGTCAACCCCATGACAGAATAGTCAGAGGAGAATTATATTAAAAAAATAATTTAACTTTTCCTCCTGCTCCCCGCTCCCTGCAAGCGCATTTCTGGCTGCATAGCATTCACTCCAAGCTCCTCCTATGCTAGCGCCCGCCATCCTCTCCTCCCAACCGCCATCATGATCATCCACCCAGACTTCATCTGCCATGATGAGATGTTCTCCAACATCTACAGGATCCGAGAGATCACAGACGGGCTGTGCTTGGAAGTGGAGGGGAAGATGGTCAAGGGAGGGGTAACACTGATGCCTCACTCATTGGTGGAAATGCCTCTGCTAAAGGCAAGATACCTGAGGGCAAAGGTACTAAAAGTACAGTAGCCACTGGTGTTGATAGTGTCATGAACCATCATTTGCAGGAAACCAGCTTCACAAAAGAAGCCTATAAGAAGTATATCAAAGATTGCATGAAATCAAAGGGAAACTTGAAGAACAAAGACCAGCAGCTGCAGAACAAATCAAGCACATCTTTGCTAATTTCAAAAACTACCATTCCTTATTGGTGAAAACATGAATCCAGATGGCACGGTTGCTCTGCTGGACTACCGTGAGGATGCTGTGACCCCATAAATGATTTTCTTCAAGGATGGTTTAGAAATGGAAAGATGTTAACACAGTTGGCTGTTGGGATCCGTCACCTGTCATCATCATAACTGGCTGCTGCTTTTCATCCACACACCAGGACTAGGACAGATGGGACTGATATGACCTTGAGCTTTTCGTTTATCTTGACCCTGATTTATTTGGAGTGGAAGCATTGTTGTTAAGAAAAACATGTCATGTAGGGTGTCTTAAAATAAAATGCATTTAAACTCATTTGAGAGAATGCCTGTTAGTTTAATACATATTAAATCCATCCTGTGTCGTGTTCCTGGAGAAGCTAGAGCCTGGTAGACCACTACCATAAAGCATAAGACTGTCTTCAGATAACTTCTACAGCAAAAACTACTTCTGAGACTGGAATAGAAAAAACAAGGATCAAAAGTCTCAGTTCAGAGCTGAAGTGAAGGAAAAGCCCATGCTCACAGCACAGCCAACATTTGGAGTGGATTCCTTAGACCTTTCATCACCTACAAATGGAATTAGTTAACTCTGGAAGAAATTATCAAAAGAATAAAAAGACTAATAAAATTGGAATAGATAAATAATAATAATTTAACAATGTTTACTCATCAAAAAATCAATGGGGATATACTTATTTTGTTCTACAATCTGGAACCAGAGTTGTTGGAAACGTCTAATATATATTCTACCAGAATCTCTTTCCTCTTATGTTTATTTTTCATCCTCTTAGATTCTGGTTGCTTAGATATTTCTTCTCAAATAGCCTGAAAATGCCCTGTTTTAAAACAACATTTTTCAAATATTGATAGGTTTTCTGGGACCTGAGTACATCAAATATTATTGAATCTTTTGTGGTTGAGCTAGACCAATAAGATGCTCTGAGATTCTGTGAATCCTTCCACAGAACATGAGTAACTATCATTAAATAAGTGTCTACTGTGCCTCAGGCTAAGTGCTTTACACAAGTGACTTATTCAATCCTTCCATGAATTCTTATCAGACAGAACAAAACAGGCAAAGTGCTCACCTTCCAGCTTTGATTCTGAAACCTTTTTTTTCTTAAACCCTCACAGTATGGTGTTGACTGTTTTCTTGCTTGCAGGGCTGTATGATTCGACCCACTTACTTCCCACTGTAATAGAAAGGGACGTATTTGGAGGTTATAGCCATTCTTTTTGGAGTTTTGTCTTTAACTATTCTATTATTTGGCCAGGAATGACTAGATTTGTGATACGGATATAAGAGCTGAGCAGAAAGTTTGCCACGCAGGCTTCATGCCAATCAGACTTTTCATGTAGTTCCTCAGCTTCACATCAGGTCACAATCTTGTATCTGAGACATGTTGCATCTAAAAATAGTGCCAAATGCAGGTAGCGATTCTTAACATTCAATGTCACCCAGCAGGAAAGCTCATTGAATTGCTGAGAAAAATATATTGTCATGGACCTCCTATTTCTTAAAAACCCGAACATGGAGTTTTGGGAAGTTCTATAGGTAAAACACAATGAGTTCACTGGCTACAAAGAAAAGGAATAAATTATTTTAAGGACTGAATGGGATGTCTTAACTTCTCTTACGTCATTCCTTTAATTGTATTGGATTAATTTATTTAGCTTTCAGACATTTTGTTTCTTTTTACCTTTAACTTTCTACTGAAAATAGAACGGATCCATGGATTATTTCACAGTGTCTGAATAAACAATGAATACTTTTGCCAATGTGGAAGTCAGGGGCTGAGCTGGAAGTGTAACTGTCAGTCAGGGTGACTCTCATATTTTGTTTTTCAGGAAAGGAAAAGAAGTACCTCCGTCTTTCAAGCAGTTTTTTAGTAGTTCTCTGGCTTTGATGCACATCAACCTTTCAGGCACAAAACTATCTCCTGAGCCCTTAAAGTGAGTGTTTAATTCATTTGCTACAGAGCTTTTAAAGTTCAACTTGTTATTAGGAATGTGCTTGAGAGAAAGGGAAAAGACATTTAACCCTAAGACAGACAAGGCAGATGAAAATCTTTTTACTTTGGAGCACAAAAGGAAATCAAACTCTTTTGAGTATATTGTGCACTGTTGATATTGCATCTTATATGAAAAAAGAAATCTTTCTTCATTTGTGACCTTGACAGTAGTCACTGATCTTGTATAAAAGTGTGTGCCCGAGTTTTATTATATTAACCTGCCTTTATTATATTAACCTCTGTTTAATCCATTTTAGGTATAGTCTTGTGTCTTTTTAAATCAATATTTATTCTAAATATTTCTACTAACAGTAATAAACTCGACACCCACGTGTGTGTAACGAAGTCAGTTTTGGGTTTCTGAATGACCTAGGTCGATATAGTCTATCTCTTTGGTATTTTTTTACTTGGCAGCCAACTTATGTTATGGGTTAATACTCTAGTGTAGGTGTAGTTAGTGGTGAAGTTAAACTTTTTAGCTAAATTAAGGTTTGAGTATAATTTATCATCCTGGAAATTTCTGCTCACCATTCCCAGAAATAATCAAAAGGGCTGTAGAATCAAATTCTCTTTGAGTTTAAAGAACATATATTCAAGTAGTTATGAATATGCACATTGTCAAATATGTTTTAATGTGTGCACAGATTTCTTTTTCCCTCAGCTGACATGTAAATCAGCACTTAATTTTCCCCATGTAATTTGTATGAAATGTTAAAATCAATGTCTGCTATCTGTATTACTAGGTTAATCTTCGTCTAACTTGTAAATTGCCTTTTCTTTTTTCTTTTTGAGAGATATGAAATTCTTGATTACAGTATTCCACATAGTACCATCTGACTAAAACAAAGGATAGCATTAAGAGCAGTAGATCCTGTCAAGTGCTAAAAAAAACACCCTAACATTATAGCTGGCCTTTTTCTTTTAAACATTGAATTTATGTATTAAAGGTCTCCAAATGTAACAGCTGCAAATAGTAAAAGCCTCATGATTAGGCTGTTTGTATGAATATTAATAAAGCTATCAGAATCAATATTCTAAAGGAGGGACCATTATAATTTAATCATACTCTATTACTTATTCGTTCATTAAACTGGTATTTAGTGAGCATTTACAATATGCTAGATACCAGGAGGGCACGAAGTAGAAAGCAAAACCAGACTTGATCTTTGCCTTCATAGTGTATCAACGGGAAATTGGCATATCAAAATGGTTTTAGTGATAGGTACATGGTGTTCTAATTCTTTCAATGCAATTGATTCCTGTGACATACAGAGTAGTTCTTTCTTGATTAGCATAATTGATCATATAGAGTATTCCACACCACAACAACACTGGATTTACTGTACTTGATTATAGATATAGATTTGTAAATATTACACTTTAAAGTTATTTTGTAATTGTTAAATCTTGTAGCCTGTGGTTATTTATGGGAATGTTTAATTATGTTAAATCAGTAGCCTCTTCAGGTCTGTGTTTTATCCAGTAAAAATTTTAATGTGAGGAAGAAGACTTCCTGGCTGGAGATTGTGTAAACAACATTCTGTACATACATTGAATGTGATATAATTTGAAAAGATGTAACAAACTGAGATGCTCAGGTTGACCTGTGTGGGGTGGGGAAGGAAAGGGAACTTGCAAAGCATGACCCTAAGCTGAATGCTGACTGGATGCTTATATATGAACTATCATTATTAATTTTGTCAACAGTGTGGGAAAGTGTTATTATTCCTATTTACAGTTGAGGAAATTGAGGCTCAGAGAAGCTGAGTAATTTGTCCAAAGTCCCTGTGGCAGGTTGCGTTTCCTGGGAAGTGGACTTTGAGATGGAGGTCAGTATGGCCCCCAAGAGAGAGAGGAGGAAAAAAAAAAAAACTTTTTTGGAAAATAGAAACACTTTAATAAGTAATTAAACAGAAGCATGCACACAGATGAGATATGCTTAGCCTTTCTCAGAGGACAGTGTTTCGAATAAGGGCCTAGTGAACTGGATTCAAGGGATGAAGAGACATATGTTCCCTCCATACTCCTTAACAGCAGGAGTGGTTTTCATAGGAGGAAGCAGCCAGGCTCTTGTGCTCCACGCCCACTGCAAGGGTTCCTCTCCGTGGAGGAGGCCAGGGAGTCAGTGGAAGGGAATATCAGAGACTGGCATGAAATAATTCCCTGCCTCCCACTCACCCTGGGCTACTTTTGGAACATGCTGGTTGGAGGTCATGCCCTTGGAACATTGAGAACGGAGGGGCGGGGGGTTGTTTACTCCCAGGTTGCAAATGCCTGGGTTCCACTCTCTAGGACTTCCTACCACCTGCCTGCTATCACAGTTCTTCGCACTGTTTCCCTTGCTGGAGAGGGAGCCCTCTCTCACTCTTTGGCACTCCTCACAGGACCCAGTTGAGAGTCTCTTGTCCCTTCAGTGGGATTTAATGGGTGTGTGCGCGCAGGTGTGAAATTTTTGTTTCAAGCCTGCGTAGTGGTGTTGGGTTTTATGGGACTGATTTGTGAACAGGGAATCCGTTCATTCTCTGAGAGGGAGGTGGGATCCACATGGTTAGTCAGTCTATCAGCATGCAGATGACAAAAGTCCTTTTCAGGGCAGGGATGTGGTTGCCCGTGACCAGCTGCCAGCCACACAGACTGGCAAGATCCTGTTCTCGAACTCAGACTTGAGAGTTGTACCTTATTTGAAGTGCTGTTCCACCCTTACCCATCTCACCTCTGTAGGTTTTTTAATAAGCCATCTAGACATAATGTCCTATCCTGGCATACTTCTGGAGCCTGACTTCCTCACTAACACACTCCTTAGATAAAACCTGTTTCACTTGGCTACTCCAGGAACAATTGCATAATAATCCTAACATTAAAGCCATTCTCAAGCAGATGCAGGTGAGAATTTATATGTGATGAACACAGTTTAATTTCAGTGTACAGTTAGGGATATTGCTGGTTTATTTGTATAGGAATAGCAGTCCTGTCGGATTTTGCATTTATGATGAACCTTGTCAAACAGAAGAATGTTGCAGCATCATTTTTTCACTGCTGTCATGAGGCAGAAATGCAGTTGGCATTTTAAAAAATGAGATGGTACTTGGTGTTTGACCTATGAATCAGAAAAGGCATTTTTATTCTATGGGCTTTATTCAGGGTGAGTACATGTTTTTAGTGTGATGTGTAACATCTCTATCTCACGTGTGTGTTTTCTCCCTCAGAGCACTGCTACTGGGCCTGGCCAGTAATCATAACTTGAAAGGGGTTTCTCTTGATCTCAACAACTGTGAGGTAAGAACACCTGGAGACTACACTAGGAGAGACAATAGCCTCAACACTGTTTTGTCTTTTTCCTGGAAAAAATGTTGTACTGTGATTTCAGAAGGTAAAAATGAAGCAGAAAAATGCAAGCTTATAGAAGTTTCTGATGTTCTGTGTTTTGCAGATTTTATCTATAGACAGCCGCAGATCCCCAGTCAGAAAGCATTCAAGTGTGTTTTTAATGACATTTCTTTTTAAATCCCTGTCCCTGTTCTTGCTGCCAGTTGCTTAAGTATTTTATGATGAAGCCTTGGGATATAAAGCCATTAACATGAAAATTGTAATCTAACGCATTTCTTGCAGGGACAAGTGTGTATACCCTAACTTGGATTTAGAGAGTTTGAAAGAGAATAACTGTCATGTCACTAATTTTACTTTTTCATATCTTGATTTAAAACATAAAAATTAAGATGCTTCTCAAAATCGTAGCAATTCCAGACACTTACTATCAAAGAACACAGAGAAGAATTGAGACTAAAAGCCCCTACATTTTAGAGGGTGCCTGAAGTTTACTATCTTGACACTTAGTTTGTGTGGGGATTAGTAAGAAAATACCCAGATACAAAACACTGGCCTCTTTAGAGCCTGCCTATACCCAACATGTCCGACTTGGTCTCTTTTCGGACCTGAAGCTGGAAGTCTTTCATTCCTGTTCCTGGGCCTTTATGACTGACCACAGCCCTCCCTTCCCGAACACTCTTAGCATGTCCCTCTTCCCAAGGGTATCCCTCTGTTCAAGGATCTAACTCAAGGATCTAACCCCACACCTGCATCAAACTCTGGGGTTTAATCAAAGTTTGGCCATTACTAGCTGTGAACTCCTTGATGAATTAGTTGATATTGATACATCTTAATTTCTGCATCTGCAAAATGGAGACAATATTATTATTGCCTTTCCCAGTGGTTAGGTTTAAAGAAGTCAGTCTTTGAAAAGTGCTTCATAGAGTGTCTAGGACATACAGAGGGTGCCAAAAAACAGGTGCCAAAAAAATGTATACACATTTCAGGAAAGGAATCAACTATTAAAATTGTATAATAATACTCGATATATACCGATAACAAAAGATGAATACAAGTCACGTTTGACTTCTGCGATTACAAGAGGTGCTCCTAGTGGTTACCGTCAGCGTCCAGACACTTCTGATTATGGTGAACTACTGCTTGAGCAATGCTGACCAAAGTGTCCACTTGTATACAGTTTCTTGGCACCCCGGGTATAAGGTTGTTAGCTCTTGTTTACCTGTCTGTCTGTCAAATTTATATTAGGTAAGCCATATAAAATCCACACTTTTGTAGGTCAAAATGCAGACTATTGACAGTTTCATGTGGTTCTACCAAATAGCTAGTAAACTTTTTCTGTATAATTTTTTCCTATTAAGAGAGGAATCCAGATGAAATGATCGCTCTCTGATGGTGGGATTGACCATTAGTATGATGATAATTCCAGCTTCATGTTGGCTATTCATTTATAGATTGTAGGAAAAAATGATATTGCCGAGATGGGGAACCCTTAAAACTATCTAAGTACCAGATTCTTTCACCATCTTATAGCTTGAATCACAATACTGGTGACCACATTTATAAAGTCATACTTTATAGTGTTGCTCATGAAAATTGGTGAAACACAAAATTATTTTTCTGAACTAATGTGTCTTGTCACATTTTTTGCCTTAGGGATAGATGTCCTTTACTCATCTCTATGATGTAGTAAACCTTTCTCCTAAAAGGCATCTGGGGCTATGATATTATCCATGTAGAATGCTTGGCGCTTTAATCATTTGGTTCTTCACAGTTTAGGTAAAACTCTCAGAAAAAAGCTGTCACTAACTTGGAAGTTTCAAATTATACTTATGTGCATTTTTTTCAAGTTCATTCTCTATTTAGTCACAGTAGGTACTGTCTTCTGTACTCTTACTTAGCATGCCAGTCAAAATCATGGAAGAATTCAGCACTTAACCTTCTTTAATGATAAGATAAATTCTCCACCAGTGGTGATGGTGAATGAAACGTTTTCCTGACACTGTAATTATCTTGGAAGGCATTTACACAGGGATGACGTACTGAAGATGAGGGGCTGACATACCTGAAACGAGTCCAATGTCTGAGGCATAATAGTGGCAGTTGCTGATGTGGGCACTGTGCGGGTTCAGTGCCTCCTGCAGGATACTCTAGTACAACAGCTTACCCAAGGCATGGAAGCAAAGAACCAATGTGAAATGCCTTGAAGTCTTTTTATATTTATAAATAATTAATTATAAAACAGCTATTGTCCACTGATCAATTTTAAAGTGAAGTTGTATGGGTGTCATCCTCTGAGTGAAGCTGTAAATGATCATCCTCTGAGATGGTGGTTGAGTTTATTAGGAAAGAGGAGAAAGTAACCTTGAAGTAGGAATTAAAAGTGTCTAGATAGGAAACTTAGAATAACTTCGCTTCAGCGAATTATTTTTGTTTTTACCTTATGCTGGTTCCTGTGCTGTTCATTCTCAGCTTTCCTGATGAATTGTCCTTGTAGTATTTTGGGATATTTCTGTATTCCTCTGAAACAGACATTAAACAATCATTAATTTGAATGAGAAGAGATTTACACTTTATGCTATTTTTTAAAAAGTACCATACAGGTATTTAGAAATTATGGAGTTAATTTTCTACAACACAAACATTATTGTTATTTGGAAACTCAAATCCCAAATTTTAAACTGTATTCTTTTGGATCTGTGAGGGCAAAGCTAACAAGTACAGAAATTAAACTTTTATTTACAGATAACTTCTATACTTAGCAAAAAAACCTCTCTGTGTTCCTTCAGATGTTTCATATTAATTATGTTATCACTTCTTTTCCTTTTTCTTGGTCTTTTAGTACCAAAGAGGAGTAATTTCTTTTTCTTTTCTTTTCTCATTTTTTATTGTATTTGAAATTTTTTTCCCATTACAGTTGACATTCAGTATTGCTTTATATTAACTTCAGATGTACAGAATAGTGGTTAGATGTTTATATAATTTATGAAGTGATTCCCTTTGATTAGTCTGATACCCAGCTGGCACTATACATAATTATTACAACACTATTGACTATATTCCCTATGCTGTACTTTACATCCCGTGACCATTTTGTAACTACCAAATTGTACTTCTTAATCTCTTCACCTTTTTAACCCAGACCCCAACCCCCCTCCTATCTGGTAAACATCAGTTTATTCTCTGTATCTATGAGTCTGTTTCTGTTTTGTTTGTTCGTTTACTTTGTTCTTTCGATTCCATGCATAAGGGAGATGATATGGTATTTGTCTTTCTCTGTCTGACTTATTTTACTTAGCATAATACCCTCTAGGTCTACCCATGTTGTTGCAGATGGCAAGATTTCATTCTTTTTTATAGCCAAATGATATTTCATTGTTTATATGTACCACACCTTCTTTATCCAGTCATCTATTGATTGGCAGTTGGGTTGTTTCATATCATGGCTATTGTAAATAACGCTGCAATGAACGTAGGAGTGCAAATATATTTTCAAATTAGTGTTTTAGATTTCTTCAGGTAAATACCCAGAAGTGGAATTGCTGTGTCATAAGGTAGTTCTATTTTTAATTTTTTGAGGAACCTTCATATTGTTTGCAATCCCACCAACAGTGCACAAGGGTTCTGCTTTCTCCACATCGTCACCACTTGTTTTTTATTTATTGATGATAGACATTCTGTCAGGTGTGAGGTGATATCTCATAGTGGTTTGGCAAACCTCGACTCTCCTTTGCTTTTGTTCATCGGTGAGCTCCTTCAGGACCATTTTTGCACACACCTTTCTCATGCCAAGATTTTCCGTTAAGATTTTCCTAACTGTTTTTCTATTGATGTTTACTTGGTCTGTTTTGCTTCTGGCAGTCAGCTGACGATTTTGACGCACAATTTGATGAATTTTTATAATGTTTTCATCAGTTCTGCTTGCTACTGACCACCCTGACCTCTCTTCACCAGTGACGCGTTCTCTCCTCTAAGAAAAACGTTTAATCCATTCATACACTGCCGTTTTCTTCATGGTATTATCCCCATAAACTTGGATTAACATGTCCCTGATTTCACTCCCACTCCTGCCAAATTTAACAAGAAATTTAATGTTTGTTCATTGTTGTCATTCAAGCTTGGACATTTCTCACAACAGCACACAAAAACATGCACAATAGTAGTGAATGCCACTCAGCAAGACACTGCCACACATTGACACAGACACAGCTGTGAGACACTGATATTACCAAGGTTATGAAACCTTACCGAGCTGCCAATGTAAGCGCACGGTGGCAAGTTCCCAAATTTAACTGTCAGACCTCATATAGTTTCTTTTAG
>NW_017731869.1:530754-531582 GCF_001890085.2 Hipposideros armiger | reverse complement strand
GTCCTCCACAACTAGACTGAAGAACAAAAGGACAGCAACTTTTCTTTCCTCTTCCTCCAATTCCCCAGTGCTGTTCTCATCCCCCAATTCCCCAATTAAAAAAAAAAAAAAGAAGGTGGTCTAGTTTCATTTTCTTGCTTGTATCTGTCCAGTTTTCCAAATACCATTTTTTGAATAGACTTTTTTTCCCATTGTATATTCTTGCCTTTTTTGTCATAGATTAGTTGACCATATAGGCATAGGTTGATTTCTGGGCTTTCTATTCTGTCCCATTGATCTATGTGTGTGTTTTTATGCCAGTACCATGCTGTTTTGATAATTATAGACTTGTAGTACAGTTTGTTATACAGTAGCATGGCACCTCCTACTTTGTTCTTCTTTCTCAAGGTTCCTGTGGCTATTCCAGGTCTTTTGTGGTTCCATATAAATTTGAGGATTATTTGTTCTAGTTCTGTGAAAATGCCATTGGTATTTTGAGAGGGATTACACTGAATCTGTAGATTACTTTGGGTAGCATGGACATTTTAACAATGTTAATTCTTCCTATCTATGAGTATGGTATACGCTTTCATTGATTTGTATTTTCTTCAGTTTCTTCCTTCAGTGTCTTCTAGTTTTCTGAGTAGAAGACTTTTGCCTCCTTGATTAATTTATTCTTAGGTATTTTTGTTCATGCAGTTTGTAAATGGGATTGTTTTCTTAATTTCTCTTTCTGATAGTTCATTATTGATGTATAAAAATGCAACCAATTTCTGAATATTAATTTTGTATCCTGTTAGTTTACTGAATTCATTTATCAGGTCTAATATAGTTTTTTGGTGGAATTTT
>NW_017731869.1:526728-527659 GCF_001890085.2 Hipposideros armiger | reverse complement strand
TACATCTCTTTGATCTTGCTGGACTTTAAATAGTGGTAGTGTGTGGGATCCAAATGATGGTAGTTTAAAAACCAGTTTTACGTGCACACATGCAGACACAGCCTCTAATTATGCAAATTGATTTAAAAGGGTTTTCATTTACAGTAGTGGAAAAGCTTTTACTGTTTGGGGAAAGCTTTAGCTTTTGGGGAATTTTAGGCATCAAATAACCTGTGAATTCAATGGGCTGTTCTTGGTAACTGAAGATTAGTTATTTTCTTATTTCAATTTTTTATTTTTGTTTTGGGAATAAATTTTAGTCAGATTTGTTTTCTCTGACTCTGCTGTTTTACAGTGTGTATTGTAAAGACTTCAGCTTCTCTATTCTTATTCTACTTACTGCCCATAACATTTTTTTGTTTTTTCTCCTTGGGCTTTCCTTAGCTTGGCCATTGTGTAAGTACTTTATGAATGGATAACTTATCATATATTGATATATTCGATTATTTTTTAACAATTGGGAAATGTTAGTTTTATGGGTATATGCTACAAATACTATCAGTCAAGAGTTTTTATAAAATAAAACAGAATTGAGAAATGTCACCTGTATTTTCCATATCTGTAAATGGAATATTTTTACTGACGTTTATAATAATAGAAAGTTGAGATTTTATTGTAGAAATTTAATTCTCAACAGAGAATTCACTAATAAGTAATGATATTGTAAAGACTTATACACTTATGTTTATCTCCTCGAAAGCATAATTTCTTTTTCATGCTCTGAAAATCAAATTATGTTTCTTTGAAGTGTTATAAATAATTTATATTTCTTGCTTTAATTTTGGCATAGTCTACATACACATTTATTTATTCAAGTATTAACAAGCTGTGACCTGGAGCAGTGCTTCTCAAAACTATTATATTTGTGGTGAAGAACCTTTTTTTTTTTTTT
>NW_017731869.1:524821-526466 GCF_001890085.2 Hipposideros armiger | reverse complement strand
ACATGTTCAAAGAAATGTGTGTATTCCATTGCCCTTAAGGTTATTCCAAAAGAAGAGTTTCAAAGCTGTTTTACATGGTAGTAGTGATGTTGGTGTTCATAGGTATTCTTCCCGTGAACCCATCTTCCTGAAAGGAGGCAATAAGTCTGTGCATTCTGGCCTGTTTTTAATAATCTTACTACTTCATAGTTTCACTTCAACAGAAGAATAGAAAAGTGCCAGAGGAAAATCTCTTGTGCTTCAGAGAAGATGGAAAGGCTAATTATAGCTGAAAATTGGTTGCAGATCTGATGTGGGAGTTAGTTTTTTAAGGGGAAACTTACCTGCACATTATCCATCATTCATCATAAGGTGCTTTGCTGATTAGTAGAAAACAGAGCACCAGATACTAAAATTTGCAAATGTAAAATTTGCAGCAAGAGAATAGAAATTTTTGAGGCAATTCCATTCAATTTGATAGTCATTCAGCCAGTTTTGAGATGAGAAGTCTGATTTGGCATCATTGCTATTCCCCTCACGTATCACTTTCCTATTAGGCAAGGTAAGGAGTGTAAAATGGGAAATGTTTCACTACAGGAAGCATATGTGAAGCAATATTATACGTGCAACTGTTCTCATCTTGGAAATCACTATTTATATATACCTTTCTTAGGTTCTACATTGTCTGTTGGCATCAAACTCTGCTCAAGAGGACCTTTTCAACTGGATCTTTTCAAATCATTTTTTTGTCCTTGGAGAAACCTATGAGAGAAAATTCCCCAGGATAAAAATCATTTTTTTAATTAAAATTGGAAACCCTATATAAGAAAAGTGATAATTTGGGGGTTTATTTTATATTTAAATTTGTAATGTTTGCCACATCTTTTTAAGTGATAAGTGATCTTAAGGAAAGAAAATGAATTACTAAAAGTTCTCTCTAGATTTTAATGTCTTTGCTTGTCCCCATTATGGATATTTGAGTATTAAATATAACTATTCGCTTAGAACTGCGAGTAACATCTGGACTATCCCAACTTTATTGAGCTAGAGGACATTTTTCTCTTGAAAGAAATGTGATTTTATTTTATTTTTATATTTTTTAAGATTTTATTGAGGGAAATTGGGGGACGGGAACAGTATTGGAGAGTTGGGGAAGGGGAACAGACAAGTTGCTGTCCTTTTTGTTCTTCAGTCTAGTTGTGAAGGACGTTGCTTCACTGGCCCATGTTGGTATTGTGATCATTGCACTCTTCTCGACTGAGGCAGATAGGTCGCCGGCCATTGGACAGCTGCCGGCCGCTCACGCTGGCTGCTGGCCACTCACAGTAGCTCACAGCAGCCTACTGCAGCCTCACTACAGCCTACGCCGTCGCCGGCAACTCACGGCAGCCCAGCTCCAGGTCAAGCTGTTGTTCACCATCTTAGCTGTAGAGGGCGCAGCGTCACTAACCCATGTGGGATCCGAACAGACAGCCCTGCTACTTGGAGCTCAAGCTCCCAAACCAACTCGTAACCAATGAGCCAGTTGGCCATCCCAAAATGTGATTTTGTTTTTAACATTTCAAAAAGTATTCAGTGATTCAGTTCACATTTACATCTCTTTGATCTTGCTGGACTTTAAATAGTGGTAGTGTGTGGGATCCAAATGATGGTAGTTTAAAAACCA
>NW_017731869.1:515723-523980 GCF_001890085.2 Hipposideros armiger | reverse complement strand
TTCAAGTATTAACAAGCTGTGACCTGGAGCAGTGCTTCTCAAAACTATTATATTTGTGGTGAAGAACCTTTTTTTTTTTTTTTAACTTTTAGTCTATCATAAATCAATATATTTACAAAAATGTAGTAAAAATGAATTACTAGAAAGATTTAAGAAGACATAGAAAATAAAAACCCTTAATTTTTATTAGGTGGCACAGACCTAAAATTATTATTACTAAGGTTTCTAAAATATTTATAGTCAGTTTCTATACTTACTTTATCTGGGATCAGTAAAGCAGACTGCCACCAATCCACAAGCCACACTTTGAGTAGCCGGGTGCTAGGGACAGCCTAGAGGTGGTCTGATAAGCTGGGCTTAAGGGAACACTTGGGTAAGCTGGAGCATGCACTCCTGAGAAAACACTCGGCAATAGTTAGAGTTCTTCAGATGAGGAGTTGGTGGGTCTCAGTTTCCCTGAAGTGTGTGACCAGCCTCCTGGGATAGTCTGCCTCTGAGTTCACAGTGGGCCCCTTGGAATAATCTACTGTCACCTTAAAAAGTAGGAAAGGCCGAATTTACGCACATCAGCGGAAATACTCCTGAACAAAGGGTGATCTCAAAGATCTCTGCAAAACTCTGCTTACCATACAAACAGCCAGAGAAATTGGTAGGTTTGGGTAAGGAGTACTATAAAAAATATTGCATCTAAAATAGTGAATTAAAGATGCTTTAAATTCTTATATCAAATCTTGAATAAGTAGAAAGTAGCACCTTGTATTATAAATTTGGTATAGAAGTTTATATAAATTTTAATTTTCTTAAGTAAATAGAGAAAAATTATCATGTTCCTTGGTATATAGTAGATTCCCAATAAATGATCATTTCTTTTCCCCTGTTAGATAGTAAGTTTGCTGAGCAAAGGGGCCACAGCTCAGGAAACTTTGCATCCTGCACAATGCTTTACACATAATAGGAACTCAAATAGTTGCTGAATGGAAAATAAAAAGATAGTCTGACCTCTGTAAAATATGCTTTTAGTTTCATGGGGAAAGATGAAAAGTAGTGGGTTTATATAGTTTGCCTTTCCTTTTGGAATAAATTAGATAATGAGATGACACTAACAGCTCCCTCTTAGTTTTGCTATAAGCCAACCATAATGGTAATATTTGAGATTAGTCAAACATCTTTTTCTTCTGTGGCTCAATGCATTTATACAAATCATTTGTGTAACCACTTTCAACTATTTACTCCCTTCTTTATCATTGTGAGCCCTTACACCATTTTTGTAGTACAGTTAGAGATGGGTCCTTCCTGAACCGGTTGACATTCAAAGTTAGTCTTCCTTGTCTCCTTTGATTGTTTCGCTGCTACCTAGTGGAGAGTTATTCCTTGAAACCTGTAATAATCAAATAAAACAGTAACATTTCTCCTGTATAAAAAGGATTCGTTAGATGTCCCAAAGTCAACAATGAAGAAAGTTCTTGTGCATCGACAGACACTGTCTTGCCAACGTTGACCCTGGATTGTCTCCACCTTCTTTCTGTTTCTTTTTCTAATATTTTTTTGGGTTGACCTGGTATGGCAAACAGCAGCAGTGAACAGTGATTGGCTCTATACAATTGATGATAGCTTTTGGGGAGTTGTTAAGTTTTCACTTTTTCTTTGGTACCTAGTTTAAGAATGTATCAATTGTTTTTAATGTTTTTGCTACACTTCTAGTAGGTGATGGCTGTACCTTGTGTTTGGTTTGTGTTCCTCTAGCTGAGATCGGGAGGCGCACAAGTGTTGGAAGGCTGCATTGCCGAAATCCACAACATCACCAGCTTAGACATCTCTGACAATGGTAAGTCAGAAATAAGGAAAAAGAAGAAACAGTATTATTTGAAGCAAGTTAATAAAGGGAGTCTCATCTTCTAGCCCAGTCTAGACAACATCTTAATAAAAGTGTTATTTCACTCCTTATCTAATAGGACTTTTAAATTTAACAATGGAGTTTATTTATGAAATCTGTACCAACATCTTACTAAGTTGATTCCATGGCCAAAAATGCAAAGTCTATGCAGTACATAAAAGTCCGTTAAAAAAATAGTATGAGTACATTGATAAAGATCTGAGACGAGCCTTTTGCATTCTTGCTGGTAATAAAGTTGAGCCCTTGTTTATTTATTCAGAAGCTTGTTTCATTACCATCATTTCTGCTGATTGTAGTAGCATAAGTATGAACCTGTTAAATTTGCACAGACAACTGCAGATACCAGCGAGTAAACAGTGTGCTGGAACCCTTTCTCTATGAGTGATGGGAAGGAGAAATCTTTCTGCCATTCTCCACTCTCAATCCCCAATGACTTTAGCCACTGATTGTGTAAGAGAATGTAGAGAATGAGTTTGTAGAGAATGAGTTTATTACTGTGAAATAATAAGGCAAGAAAAGAGAGCAAAAAGTTCCTTTGAAAAAGACAAGATGAGAATCCTAGGACCCTCAGAAAAGTCATCCGTCTGCATGTCGCCTTTGCTTAATTGTGTTCCAGTTGAGAGTTCATTTGTATACATGTATTCTGATTCTCCACTTTCTCTCATTCTTTCCAGGTTTAGAATCTGACCTATCTACCTTAATAGTGTGGCTCAGTAAAAACAGATCAATACAACACCTGGCACTAGGCAAAAATTTTAATAATATGAAATCCAAGTAAGAGTTTTGAATTTTTTTATATGACAGTTATGAAAATAACCAGCTTCCTGAAAACTTTTGGTTTGATTCCACTGTCTACATCTTTAAAATCTCTTTAGAAATCTGACACCTGTGTTGTACAACTTAGTACAGATGATTCAAGATGAAGAATCAGTGAGTATTATTTAAAAAATTTTTGCCTAAAGTCTTTGTTTGTTGTCATTCTTATAATTATTTCTACTGGGTTAATGCTAATATACTTTCAGACAATTTTATCTGTGTAAACATTTTCTATTGTTATTTTTTAATGGAATATTTATGCTTTAATACAGCTGTAGAATGTATTTAAACTTAGTCTTCACTTGCTTCAACTCATCACTAGTTAAAGGAAGATTGTAGATTAATAGTTAAAAGAAATACAAATTTACTCCTAAACCCATCTTTTAATAAACCTTAGATTTTCTAGCTTTACTGAATGCACTAATCTGCAGGCATGAATTACTATAGCATAATTGACTTTATGACCTTATATCATGCTGAGAAACATCATATTGCTAATTTCAATTTCATCTGGTAATTACACAGAGATACAGGAGACTAAGAAAGTTGTCCCTCAGGCGAAACTGCTTCTTGAGCTCTAGTAATCCTTCTTATATTTTTTTCCCCTTTAGTTGATCATGGCCAAGAATTTGTTTAGGGTAAAGAAATTTAATTTCAAATACCCTATTTTGTTGCCCTTAAAAATGCACTAGAAAAAAAAAGAGATATTTTACGAATAAAGTAAGAAGCACTTTACTATTAATTCCTTTAATTTAATAAACCTGGTGTATCATACCTTATATTTTACTGATGCTATTTAAGATTTTATCCCTTTTCTGCTCTAGTCCTATTTGGCTGCCAAACTCAGCTTTTATGGTTCCTAAAATCCAAATGAATTTGTATTTCTACTATGAAGATTTGCATTTTTCATATTAGTGATAGCTACTTTTGTAAGTCATAAGAGTGATTTCTTATATTAATTGTGTGAGATATCACATATTTTAAAAGTATACTATTCCCTTTTTCATATGGAGTAGTAGGAAATTCTGTAAGCTAACTTTTCTGAGACAGCTAAGGGGCTAGGAGAGATGGGGATTTGAACTGTTCCTTGCTTGCCCTTGTTCACACCTCTTTGTGGGGCTCTGATCTGGAGGGCATGGAAAATTCTGACTCTTCATTGTGTGGATATAGTTTCTAACCTGTGGGCTAGAAATGAAACTCATTATTATTGAATGAATTCAAGCACTTCTCTTTGTCCTCATTTGCCAATAAACCCCATATTTTGTAATTCTTATATTGGGTTATTAAAATTAAGGCATAAGTAGGATGTAATTTACACTTTTCAGAATTTAGGCTATTTGTTTTACGTATTTAATTTGACTTTACACCACCCTGTTTTAGTCACGATTCTGGTTTCCCAGATTTGGCCCAGTTTTTCAAACCTGGGGAAGCTAATATGCAGAATCATATTTTAATATTCATCCCAAAATATTTTTTCTTAGCACATAATTTAGGAAAATGTATATTTTATGAAAAATATATTAATTTCATGTTTTCCTTATTACATGAGGGTCTTCAAACTATAATCTTGAAAGTCTCTCACTTAAAGATAATCTTGTTATTTAAAACACACCTAAAAACATAATTGCATAGGGTAAAGTTTGCTATGTAAATGTGAATTCTGTCAAGTTATAAGTTTGAGTTAGTGTGCCGCTAATAATGTACAGTGAAAAGCTTTATGTTCGTGTCATCGAAAAATAGGTGGCTTTTTCAGAGAGTAATTACCATCTATTTTTTTCTACTTCTGAATCAATAATGTGTAAAACAATTTAAAATGATCAGGAGTTGAGTTTTGTGACTATAAAATTTCCAATAACTGGCACAGTTGAGCTCATTTTTTGTTTTATTTTTTTAAAGGTTTTTACATAGATAAAGTAATTCCTTTGTTTTTTACATTCTGACCTTCTGTTTGTAGAGCTTTTTCCTAGACAGGCCAGGGAATACTTTATTTGCCCAGTATTATGCATAATGTTCAGTTGGAAAACTTACATATCTGTGAGCTCCAGTGTCACCTGCAACTGCAGACAGTGGGTGTCAGGCTGCTGTGCTCAGTTCTGGGACAGTAACATGGAGGGGTGAGGATGATAGGGAATCTTGCTTTGAAGTGTTACATACAAACCCATGTTGTAACCAGTAGAACTGAATGTGTGTCTCCCAGGAATGCCTGCAGCACGGAGACAGTTTCAGATTACCATGTGCAGCAATGAAAAGAAATAGTAAGATTTCCAATAGTGATGTTACATGCAAGTGCAATAAATCAAGAAAGGATGATGACCTTATAAATACGCATGCAGTTCAGGGTGTTCTGTGTGTATTAATGAGTCTGCCTGTTATTTTTAAGTGTTAACTGGGGTGTATTTGGGTTTGCGCATAGTCCTGGAATTGGTGCTTGCTGGCTTTGAGACTTGGCAGTTTTCCAGTATTTGCAAGACGCTGTAATATATCATTTTAGTAGCAGTTGAATAACAATTATTGAAATGATGAGAGATGTGATTACAGCTTTATATGAAAGCAACATTGCATTTGTTTTTATTTAAAACATGAAGTGTCTCAAGTCTGAAGCATTTTTAGTTAAGTTCTTTCCATTTACTTAAATGTAGGATCTTAAGAAAATTGAAGCAACTTCACTAAACATGCTAGAATCTAAGCATATATGGGCTTCTGGCTGAGGTTTTAATTGCCTTAGCACTTAACATGCCATTTGACTTTTAAGAGTTTGATTCTAATACATATAATATTACCGTTTAATTTTACTATGGATGTACTCAGTTTAGGAAACATGATCAAATTAGGACAATAAGTATAGTCCCTTGGAAAACCTATAACCAAACAAGAATGCCACTTTGTGGATATCTGAGTCTTGAAGCCATCAGCACCCTCGTCCTGCCTCCTGCAGCCACTTGGCAGATGTGCCTCAAACAGGTGTTCCTTTGGAAGTCAATGTATAGTGGTTGAGTGGACACAGATACACCCCAGGGTTTTGTGGAAGTCACACAGACCACTGGGCACAGCTTCAGAGCTCTGGTCCCTCAAGCCACCATGGAACCCGGTCATAGATGACCCTTGAAGCTGCTTCCATCATCCACCACCTCCCTGTAGTGTCTGCATTGCTTATGGAAAAGCAGATAGAACTGTTTAGTGTGGCTGGGCCAATATAAACCATGTCAGGTAACCAAGAGACATCCACACCCCCCAGGGAAGTCTGAACTCTGACTTTTGGAGCCACATTGGTTCAAATCCTGGAATTCTCATTTCATTAAATCAGTTATGGCTTAAATCGAGGATTGCAAATTCAGATGTCTACAGGGCTAGGAAAACAACATAAATAAGGATGTAAGTAGGGGGCCCTAGTCATTTTTTTGGTCAGATATTATGCAGGCCAAGCAGAACTACCTCCAGGCTGAGTGGCTGTTAGTCTCTGGCTTAAATGGACAGTGAGGGGCTTGCTCTTGGTTCACCATACAGCTTACGGTAATAATAAGGTCACCCACATTGGACTTCTTTTTCTTTTTAATTGTAAGTATGTCTTCTAATTACCTTATATATTTATAAGGTAAACCAAAGGGTGATGATCAAAGATCTAAAATAAGAAATAGGGGCAGTGTTATGTAGGGTTAAGAGCACAGAATCTAGAACCAGACCATCTGTTTCCAGCTCAGCTACTTTTTAACCATGTGACCTTGGTTGAGTCACTTAACCTTTTTGTTTCTTATTTGGGAAATGGGGATAACAATACCTAATATAAGAATATTTATACTGGGTAGTCTTATATCAGGTATTCTTATATTAGGTATTCTTATATTAGGAATTAGGTAATATAAGAATAATTATGTAAGAATACTTATATAAAAATACTAAATATCCTTATATTAGATATCCTGGGAGGGTTAAATGAATAAATATATGTAAAAACCTTAAACAGTGGTTCAACATTGTAAGTTTTCAATAAATGCCAGCTAGTATTACTAATCTTGGCTGGTTTTTATTTTGTATTTGTCTTCTATTAGTAGTTTAAGATGTTGTTTCACCTTGCATGAAAATAAAATGGGTAAAAAGGGATAAGTATAGCCATACTGAACCTAAGAAATTTTTGTGTAGCATTTTTATTCATCCTATTCTCCACTTCAGAGAGTTACCGTCTGCCACTCTAGGTAGCTTTCCACAGCTTCCCTTAGATGAGAGGCAGACAGTATCCAGCATTAAAACACAAGCCCTCCGTGTTTTAATCCAAAGGCCCATTTTATGCCAGAACCTTCACATCCCATTCTTCAGTGCCTTTTAGCCATAAGTTTACAAATGAGGCACTTAGAGCAGCGGTACGTCCCCTTGATGATTCTCTATAATGTGGGTCATCGAGAGTGATCGTTGCTTTGATAAGCCTATGTGCATGCTACTTGCTGTTCCCTCCACAGCCTCTGCAGTCCTTGTCCCTGGCTGACTCGAAACTCAAGACTGAGGTCACCATCATCATTAATGCCCTGGGAAGCAACACCTCCCTGACCAAAGTGGACATCAGCGGGAATTCCATGGGGGACATGGGAGCCAAGATGCTGGCCAAAGCCCTGCAGATTAACACCAAGCTCAGGTATGTGGGTCAGGCACTCGGGCCTGAAGCCTGCATGCTTGTTTTAAAGAAGGCCTGCAAAGAATTGTGGCCAGCAAGCATCAGAGAGCCGGCTATGCCCGAGGTTGCCAAGCTTCCCAGGAGGCCAGCCAGGAAGAAGAGATGACAATTTCAGGTCTTTCGTCAGAATAGTTGCGAGGGTGTTCCCAAATTTAGACATAGTGATTCCTCTAAGCTTTTGTTTTAAAGATTTCCATTGGGAGGTGAAACCTGACTGAGAGCTGTTGCAGTTTCCTTTTCACATCAGTGTTGACACTGACCGATGTATGGGGATGCAGTGAGCAGCAGAGGAGGATCTGTAGTTAGTGACAAGTAAACAGAGCTGGGAAGACGGCAGGAGTAACTTGAGGGCTTTTCTGTACTTGGTGTGAGTGCAGCATCTTGTCTTCCTCTCCTCACTCCTACCAGTATAGAGATAGAAAACCCAAGGGATACACGAGATCCACTGGTTCAAAGGCAAGTTCAGACTGGGTACTAGATGCTTTATTCAGCGGTTTCCATCTTTATGCTCCCAAGATTGGTGTTCCTTAAGGACCAGCCATGTGGTAACCACTTTTCTTTAGGACTAGCTATGTGGTAACCATGTAGCTTCCATCCTTCAAGAGAGACCTGGGTTGCCCATTGTCTAGCAGTCTGGTAAATGAAGAGTTAATTCATATTACTGTGCAAGGCTCGTTCTTATGTTTCCTATGCTCTTCAGTGTAAGACAGAGCCTGAATTTTATTTCTAAATCGAAGCCAATACCTCAAACTGCAGCAGTTTCTTTGAAGGTAAGTACACGGTCTGACAATTAAGTTCGCAAACTTGTTGCAGTGATGTTGCTAACCTTTTTTGATATCAGAGGGATGATTCATTATGAATTTGTACCAACTGGACAAACAGTT
>NW_017731869.1:511438-515488 GCF_001890085.2 Hipposideros armiger | reverse complement strand
ATGACATTTAGGACATCAAGGGTAATATGACAATAGCTCTAGTGGCCAGTCCAGAAAAAGAGTTCCAGAATTGCTTTGAAGGGTGGACTAGGTGCTGGCGTCGGTACATAGCTTCCCAAGGGGAGTACTTCGAAGGTGACCATAGTGACATTTAGCAATGAGGTATGTAGCACTTTTTCTAGGATGAGTTTGCAAACTTAATTGTCAAACCATATGTATGTAGAGAAGGTCATTGAGATTAGGAATGGAAGCAATTAGAGGTTGTGAGCTTAGATCATCCAGACAAATAAGTGCCATTTCATGTGTCAGGTGAATTGACAGGTCCGAAACTGCCTGTGAAGTATTCACATTCTTAAGGTAAAATGATAATTTTTTTCGAAAATAGATTTTGTTTAAAAAAGTAAACAACCTCCTATTTATAGTAACTGAGTTTTTGCTGGAAGAACAAGGAGGGGTTCCTGGGATAGCTGATTACACCATGTCAGGGAAATGATGAAAACATACACAAATAGAACAAGATCCCCTCTAGTTGTTTAAAATGTAAAAGTCTTAGTACCTGGAATTCTTTGTGTTGGACACAAGACTGCTTAGCATCTTTTGTAAGTAGTTTGAGTCTCATACATGAATATTCGACTACCGTTGGGATAATATCAGAGAAAAATGATTTTAGACTTCTCTGGCTAGTAAAACATTAATGGTAAGTTAATGTGTGCACTGTTCCTTTTAAGTATGATTTTTTTCATACTATTTGAGCAGTAGATGTGTTAAGAATGTAATGTTGGGGGAACACTCATCCTTGCTTTGTTTGAAACAAGGTTGCACATTATTCCTTGCTCACATAATGCCATTGTATCAAAATTCCTAGACAGTGTTACCTGTAAGAGATTTATCTTCAATGGGAGACTCGTTTCTTTCATTCCTAAGTGTCTAATCATTTATGTGATTTGGTTTTTAAACAGGACTGTCATATGGGACAAGAACAACATTACTGCACAAGGCTTTCAAGATATAGCTGTTGCTATGGAAAAGTAAGTTTTCATTAGGACTGCTTCTGAAAAAATGCAAAGATCCATTGGTGTCTGTGTGATCTGTGGGGTAACAGAAGTAGCTGTAGACTGGGAATCAGATGATCAGAGTCAGAGTTGGTCTACTGCTCACCAGCCATGGGACCCCCAAAGATGTGGATTTTCTCCTGGTGTGAGTTTCTGCATCTCTGAAGTGAGGGTAGATGCATGTTCTGTCAGAGAGGCCACACAATGATTGCCTGGCTTCGTACTGCTATGGTTTCACAGTCCGTCTCCACTGGGTCTTGCTTTTTTGCTCATTATGACAACTTTGAATCTGGTGGTAACAAGAAAGTTGAGGTCCAGAAAACAAAAATGAAGTTGATAGATGGCAAAGTTAGGGCTAACTTGTCTCATTACTGTAAAAAGCTTTCTTTTGACCTTGGTAACTAGAGTCTGCAATTATTATTTATTGTCAGATTTACTTTCCCAGTAAACCAGATGAGGAAATCATAATGCAAACGTGACTGGAAAAAAATGCTAGAAATCTGGTTCTTGCTGAGCTTTTTAATCCTCATTATATTCTATAGGCAAAAATGATCAAAGCAGGCTTATATTATTACAAATGAGAGTTTACAAAATGTGGATGAGAAATAAGGAGCCAGTAGCATAGAAGTCAGTCCCCTGGGGAAGGGGTGCTCATTATTTTGTGTGTTCCCAGATTTCGCTCCATGCGTGATGCCTCTTAACTGGAGTTCTCTTGCCCATTATAGTGCTGTGGAGACAACCCTCCATTCAATCCCCAGCTTTAGTGCCTACAAGCCTACGATCCTGAGCAAGGCATTTCACCTCCCTGATTAATTATTTTATAACGTGAGAAAGTTGGAGTAAATTATCTCTAAGTGCCTTTCTGCTTCTAAATCCTGTGGTTCTACTCTAGCCAGGAAGTCCAAGTTGCTGCCACCACAGGTCATCACTAAACATGGGTGAGGCAGCTTGCACCATCCAGTCACCAGGTCCCCTCTCCCTGGAGCCTTCTGTGACTGCAGGGCCACCTATAATTACTCCTATTCACCACAAAACTTCCGAATGGACGCATTTTATTTTTTTACAATAGCTGTATTTGACTGCTAACAGCACAGTTGCCACCCGGATGATGTTGTAGACTGCCAGCCCAGAGGAGGCTTTGTGAGAAGCCAAGAGCGTGCACACCCAGTCCTCACCGTTTCCAGGTTGATGGTGGGACTCCATGGAACACAGTTGGTTACATACTGTGTGCTCCAAGATGCCAGTGGTTCAAAACCACATTTGGTTTCAATAAACTCTGCTGGCCTATAGCATGATCAGAATTGGACAAGGGAAAAGAAAATCTTCAAGGCTGCAAAAAAACCTTATTGTCTCTGAGTTTCAGTTGACTGGCTCCTCTTAAACCAAACAAAAACAATTTTACTAAGGTAAAAATTGAAGTTATAGAAACAGCAGCCTTTTCTTTGCCTGTTATTTTACATTAAACCACCTTATAAGTTGGACTGGATGAAGAACGTTTTTTCCATTAAATATCCATCCAGATTACTGTTATTATTAAGATGATTGTTTATCTTTTTTTTATTATTTCTTCATCATTAGTTACTTATTTTGGGAATTAGTTGTTAGTGAACTCTTTCAATAGAATAATCTAAATATTTGTAAGAATCACACTGTGAGTGCTGCCTGTAGTTTAGACACAGAAAACAAGACGGCTGACTGCGTGATTCCAGGGCACTAGGAGAACACCCCAGTTGCCACCATATGGCCCCAAAATATCATTCTTCCTGGGTGTCGTTGTAGACATGGACAGATGCATTTTGGGTTGGGAGAGAAGGCATGTCCAGAGCTAGAGTTTGCTGTAGGGGAGCAGGTGTCTGCGATCATCTGTGCACATAGCTGTTTGTAGCAGGGCTAGAATCAAAGGCTGGATTGCAGATTCAGAGTCTGTGTGTTTTCCTCACACGAAGTGACTCACCCTTGCACTTTTGTGTCTAATCAGCTGGTCAGCCGTGGTGAGGTAATGTGGACACAACACTCCACAGGGGCTTCGTTTGGTATCCAGAGCCTGGTGGACTCGGACTGGTCATATTTGCAAACTGCAGAGACCTGCAGTGGTCAGGGTGCTGAGCCAGACAGGAAGCTGCTCCCAGCAACATTTCTGAAGACAGTCCTTTGTCTTGGACTTGCTTATTTAAAGGAGCCCAGAGCCTGAACAGACTGTTTTTGTGGATGCTAACGCCCTTGCTTTTGCAAACACATGTTTTGTTTTGATTTTCAATTTTTCCTCTAACCGTTTGCATCTGGCTGTCACCTGTGGACACTGTGCTGATCCAGTACATTGAGATCTACTGGTGACTAAAACCCAAGCAGCAGCAAGTTGATGCTGGACTTTTCTTTCGAGGCTTTCTCTCAGTCCATCTTTCCAGTCCCATTTTGAACATTTTGTCCTCGATGTAATTGAAAACTGAAAACAAAACAAAAACCACATTCTTAAAGGTTGTGTCAGTTTTGGCAGATGACCTGAGTTGACGAGGTCCCCATGGTGCTGCCACATGGATATGAAAGCTGGTCTGCAGTCCGGGGGCCTAAGATGTGCTGGTCATTTAGAAGTTTCTGAGATACTCTGGCAACTATCTTTTGGGATTTTAAAAAAAACTGATGAATTAAAGTAATAGGATATTTTTAAATAAACACATCATTTCCTCCCTTTTCTAGGAATTACACACTGAGATTTATGCCAATCCCTATGTATGATGCATCTCAAGCCCTCAAGACCAACCCTGAAAAAACAGAAGAGGCTCTGCAGAAGGTATTGCAGAATCAGTAGCTGAATTATAATAAGTTGGCTCTGCAGAAGGTATTGCAGAATCAGTAGCTGAATTATAATAAGTTCACATGTGAACTGAGTTATGTTCATGATAATCCTGAACATATGAACAGTACAATGTCTTTTACAAAGCTTTTTTCACATTTGCTTGTATTCTGAGGATCATGACGGGCATAATGCGTGAATGGGGGA
>NW_017731869.1:493848-508867 GCF_001890085.2 Hipposideros armiger | reverse complement strand
TGCAACTAAGATTGAACACAGCACCTTGAGCTGAGCAGCCGCGAACTGCCAACAGGCAGCCGAATGGCTCAGTGTGCAACAAGGTTGCCGGTTCGACTCCCGCATGGGATGGTGAACTGTGCCTCCCCACAACTAGGGGGCTGTACTTAGAGCTGAGCTTGAGCCCTCCACGACTAAGATTGGAGGACAGCAACTTGACTTGGAGCTTATGGGTCCTGGAAAAACAATGTTCCCCTTCCCTAATTTCCCAACACTGTTCCCCTCTTCAATTCCCCAATAAAAATCTTTTTAAAAAACCAAAAAAACAGAGAAGGCAGAAAAAGAAGATAGAAGAAAAGAATAAACACAATAAATAGAAAACAGTTACAAACATGGTAGATACTAATCCAACTGTAGCAAGACAGGTTTACAGGTCAGGAAACTAAAAACAGACACACAAAATGGGGGCAAAGGGCAAAGGAGGATGCCAATGGGTTAATTATAAAATTTGTGGGGGTTTTTAATGAAAAATTGGTGATTTAAAGCTCATCTTTATTGTTTTTTATCCCATAGTACTATGCTCTTATGTATTCAAGTCTACATTTTAACAGAACTCTGACCTCTAGATTCACAGGGGTCGGCAAACTGCGGCTCATGAGCCACATGCAGCTCTTTGAGTACGTTCCGTCTCAAAAGTTTGCCAACCCCTAGAAGAGCCAATCCTGTTATTCACAACAATTTAAAAATTATTCGAGAGCCATAAATATATTTTTACATAATCACCATTATGTGAATAATAGCCTTTAAAAATTTTATAANCTCCTTGGTGGTCCCACTCTCCATCTCATCTCCCAAGCTTCACTCTCCTTTCTCATGCCTTCCTTAGCCAATCAGTCACCACAGTTACAGATTTTAGAGCATAAATCTCTGCATTAGCTCTCCTCCCCGCTATTCTTATCAAAGATGCCTTTGTTCATACCTCAGCACTTGCACCAGGATTATTGTCACATTTGCCTCTTTTTGTCTGTTTCCCATGTTGCAGTCAAAAATTGCCATTTTATTTCACAGTGAATTTGAACAGACTAAAGTCTTCAGTCCACCCCTCCCCAGTCCATCCCTTCTAGTGGCTTTTAGAAGAAAGCCTGGTCTCCTTAACATGGTGTGAAATTTTGTCCAGCATCTGCTTTCAGTTTCCCTCTGGCTTCATATCCTACCAACTGTTACTTTTTGTTATGCTCAACTTCTGGGAACTTGTTAGAAATACAAATTCTTGGGCCTCAGAAACTGGACTAGGACTCAGCAATCTGTATGTTCGCAAGCTCTCGTTATGAAGTTTGAGAATCACTGCTCTAATCTAGACGATACTCACGCTTTCCCCACTACCCTGCATGTCTGTGAGGTTGAAATCAAGTGTCAGCTCATCTAGGGAGACTTCTCAGAGCCCCTTTCCTTCATGGGTAAGTGGTGGTCTCAGAATTCCCTGTGCTTCTCTCTGTCACTGGCCTTCTGACATTGTTTTAAGTTACTTGCCTCCATATTCTTTTTTTCCCAGTGACTGTGAGCTCCTCAATGCAGAGCCTATGTACTTCTCAAAATATTTTATTCTTGTTAGCTGGCATTGTGCCTGGTGTGCATGCTTGGATGTTCTTGAAACATTAATTGAATAAAAGAGAATAAGATTGGGAGTGGGGAGAAGCGAAAGCTGACATGTCGCAAAATAAATCATCCAAGACTTGGATTTAGAAAATTTGACTATATCAGACTGCACCCAGCTTTGTAACTTAAATAAGTTACTTAGTTTTTCTGTATTTTAGTGTCTTCAACTGTACAAATAGGAAAAATAAAGCTATACAGTAACTATGTTTAGCAGACACTTAACATATAGTTTTCACTGGGTGTCTGACGTTTCTGAATTTATCAGTAGATGGGACACAGCTGAGGAAAGAACTGTTGAATTGAAGATATGTCAGTAACAACTTCCCAAACTGAAATGCAAAGAGAAAAAAAAAACAGGAAAAAAAATAATAGAACAGAATATCCCAGGACTGTGGGACAATTACAAAAGATTGAAACATCTATGTAAGGAAAAGAAAGAGAAAGAAGAAATATCTGATATAATAGTGGCTGAGGATTTTCCAAAATTAATGACAGACACCAAACTACAGATCCAGGAATCCAAGATAACAAATCTACCTGTGGTCATGTCATATTCAAATTACAGAAAACCAAAGATAGAGAAAATCTTGAAAGCAGCCAGAAGAAAAAAGCACCTCACATATTGAGAAATATGGAAAAAAATTACATCAGACTTTTAGTCAGAAATCATACAAGCAAGAAGAGAATGGAGTGAAATGTTTAAAGTGTTAAAAGGAAAAACCTAGCAGTCTAGAATTCTGTATCTAGTGAAATTTTCCTTCAAAAGTAAAGAAATGAAGACTTTCTAAGATAGCATTGCTATAAGAGATGCGAAATTGGCAAGAGGGAGAAATTGGCAATACTCTGTTATAAGAGACTTGCACTACTTGTGAAATGTGGGCTTGGTTATTTATAAATGTATATTGCAAACACTAGAAAANAGGTTTCATTAATTTGCTAGAGCGGCTCACAGAACTTATATTTAAAGGATATGATAAAGGATACAGATTAATATCCAGATGGAAGACTGTGTAGGGTAAGGTATGTGTGTATGGGCATGAAGCTTCCATGCGCTCTCCGGATATACCACTTTCCAGCATCTCCACATGTTGAGCAACCTGGAAGCTTTCTGAACCCCAGGATTTTATGGAGGCTTCATCACATATATTTTCTTTTCGGCCCTTCTTCCTTCTCAAAAGAATGGAGGATGTGGCTGAAAATTCCAACCCTCTAATCATGGTTTGGTCTTTCCAGTGACCGATTTTCATCCAGGAACCCACCCAGAGTCGCCTCATCAGAAGAGAAGACACTCCTGTCACCCAGGAAATTACAAGGTTTCAGGAGCTCTATGCTAGGAACTGGGGGCAGAGACATAGATATATAGTTTTTTGTGACCTCACAGTCAGCATAATTTATTTTCTAAATTCTGGTTAATCCCATTAGGTTAAATGCCTATAATTGACCCGTTCCTAGGACAAATGATACATACATTTTATACTTTTGTACAAATTTGCAAACTGTTCTCCAGTAATGTAGGAAATTGCTCATTTTGCTACATGGTCACCAGTATAAGTACATTAACTTTTAATATTTGTCAGTATAATGGGTTAAAAAAAATCTCATTTTGTCTTTTGGATTTCTTTAATAACCAGTGATATATCAAGTAATTTTCTTATCCATTTGTGTNATAGTTTTATTTTCATTTTCAATTTTACTTCAGAGGCTCACAGCTGCAGTTTGCTGACCCCTGGCGGCTCTTCCGTCTCAAAAGTTTGCCAACCCCTGCCCTAGAAGAAATATGGCTCTTTAATTTTACTCTACTAAAGAACAATTGTTATTCTATAACCAATCTTATAAGATTTTTTTTAAACACAAGATTCATTTATTAAAACACAGGGATTTTTTGCCTCTTGTGCCACTGCTGTTTTCAGTGGTGGGATGGAGATGTCTAACTGGCTCTAGGCTGTCTCCCTCTGCTGCCCAGGGTTCTTCTAACAAGATCATGACTCCGTTGGCCCTTTCCTTTCCATCTGACCTGAGTCAGGCCCTCTGTCTTTAGCCCCTGGGAGGTGGGATCTCTGTCCTTGTCTGGAATGGTGCATGGAAGGGGAAGTTTACCCTGTTGATGCAAGATGCAAATACTTCCAGTGGTGATGTGTCAATGACTGGTATTAAAGACAATCAAACATTGCTATTCTTTCTTCCTCTTACAGTGGCTTTTAGAAATGAGCATAGAATATTGTTTTCTAAAACATTCCCTCCAGGCTTGGTCTGTGCAGCACCGTTGGCGCACTTGGGGAAGGTCTAGAAATGTGTGGGCTGGCCTTGGGCACCACCTGTGCAGTGAGCTGAACCTCCTGAGTCAACAGTCTCCTCCCAGAACTGGCCCACAGCCAGTGCTTCCCAACGCCAAGTGTAAAAGAACATAAAACAGAAGCACCAAGGCTGGTGGCAGTGTGTTTCAGAATCTTTTTAGCAAAAACATTTTACATTGATGGTAGTGTCGACTTGGAAAGAGATGACTTCTTGGGGAGCAGCAAGAGAAAACTAATGTATCGCTTTAATGACGTTTCAGGGATGTCTTTGTTTTTATAATTTCTTCATTTAAGTTTTGTAGAAAGGTACATTTTGTCCTGCTTTATAGTTTCCAGGGATGATAATAATTAGTCTGTATTTTCACTGTTCCTAATTGGTATTAGGTAATAGCCATTTTAGCGTAAGGAAAATGGAAATGTAATAAATCCTGAGAGCTTCACAATTATTAGAAGTTCTTAGCCATAGGGAGCCACCATGACAAATTAAAAGCCAAACGGTTAAGTGGTGTTATTCAAAACAAACAAAAACAACAACTGAAAAAAGAAATAGATGGCTCGATTACCTCATTATCTCATTATTCTTTAAAATACATCTTCCTAGGTACCCATCATTCCCAGTCGTTAACCCTGTATTTTTATTCGACGTATATCCATTGCATGTTGTTCTTCTTAAATGCTTTATTTCAACCGAGTTATCATTTGTACATTTGAATTTTTCATAGGAGGTTGTGTTTAGAAATACACATTGTCATTCAACTTCAAGATTTCTCATTTTCTGTGGAAATCCATTTTTTATGTAATTTTGCTGAAATCACACCTGTTTGCGAGAAAGTATGAAAACCTGGTAGATTAATGAAACTAATATGTCTTTGAGTTCTACCAGCCTATCTTCAAGTTTTGTACCTATTTTTTTCCTTTTTTTCCCTCAAATAATTTCCTAACTGCTGGTGGATTCTGCCACTGGCTAAGAGGTTCACAGAGTACCCATACCCCTCGGGGATATTCTTTTAACTTCTGAACTGTTCAATGGTTAAAATTTTATGAGAGAGAAAATTGAAATGTGTGCAGGAGAGTGATGAAAAATCACTAAATGTGGTCTTTAAATTTGCAGGTAGCTAAACACTTGCTTGTCTTTGTCAACCACAGAGTCACATAAAAATTACTCTAGTTACCTGCAAGTTAACTTTCTAACTAAAACCACCAATGATGCCTCACAGTGATAGCCAGTTTCCTTGTCTCGTAATGTTTTGTGGGGTCAAGATACTGGCAGGATGTGTGAATTAGTGCTTTGATTTTAAGTTCAGCAACTGACTGTTTCACTTATAACTTTACTCTCTGCTGAGTCAAAATATGTTCTTGAGAGAGACATTTACTTAATTTTCAGATAGAAAACTATCTGCTCCGGAATCACGAGACTAGAAAGTACCTTCAAGAGCAGGCCTACCGCCTCCAGCAAGGCATCGTCACCAGCACCACGCAGCAGGTAAGAGGGTGCCAAGCTGTTCTTCCACACACTCTCTACTCACCCTTTTAACAGCAAAGCCAATGGACTTCTATCATTTGAATCATTCTCAGTGGGACAATAAGAACTCATTTCTAAAAATGACAACAAATGTAAGTAGAATTTGGGGGACCATACAGAGGGAAGAAAATGTAGGCTAATTTTAATGCTAAATATGCACTTTTAATTGTTGATGATTTTGTACCTTTTAAGATTGACAGTAAGGTGTATTTCAGATTTACATACAAACATGAAGAACCCATGATGATTGCAGATGATAAAATTGGAGGGTAATCAAGTTGCTACCTTGGAGACATTCTGTTCCTTTCACTCTACTCCCCTGCATTTCTATGAGTAGGAAACAAATTCCTAGATTCTTCTGAATAATGAAGAATTTGTTGAATATTATTTAAAACTTAAGTGGTAAAGAAAAACTGAAGTGCTTTTCTCTTCCCTCTACTCAACTTTAGATAAGAAAAGAATTATAAAAATTTTAAAAGTGTGGAATATTTTCCTCCAAAAAAATCAACCAAACCCAAGGATCATAAGGTATTTGAGGAAAACTCATAGCATACACGGTATAATTAAACAATTGGGTCAATGTTTAAATTTTTAAAATTTTATTACTGTAAAAGACACATTGCCATCAATCCCCCTCAAAATACCTCCCTCTCACTTTGAACACACTTATCCCATCGTTCTTGCCACTTTCTGAAGCAGTTCTGGAATTCCTCTTTCATGAGTGTCTTTAGTTGCTCTGTCGTGGATGCCTCGATGTCCTGAATTATTTTGACTTTGGGGAAGAGCCAAAAGTCAGATGGTGCCTGATCTGGTGAATCAGGTGGATGAGGACATACTGTAATGTTTTTATTTGACAGAAATTGCTGTTTACCAGAAGCGATGTGTGACATGGAGTGTTGTCATGATGGAGGATGATTTATGGCACACTTTAAAACACACCTCTCAATCCTAGCTTATACCCGACTGACTGTACCAAACAAGTTGAAACTTGTCACACACTGTTACTAAGGTTCGATGCACCACTTTCTGTATTGAAAATCCCTGTCTTTCTGTTGGATAGCACTTGGCATCAGCATTCACCATATTTTGTGATCACAACAGAAAGGCCCCGTGTCACACATTGCTTTGGTATATGGCAATTTCTGTCAAATATTGGGTTGTAGGGAAAGTCATGACGTATTTTGTCTGTGTTTTTCAAAGATCACTTATTTTTATAAAGAACAAAGATCAATCAATGATATATTGCCCGTTTTGTTCAATAACCTTTTGCCATCTCTCAGTGAGCTTCATAATTCCTCGTTCATAGAAGGACCTGTCTTTATTTGCCAAAAACTGAACAAGGTGCTGATTTACAGCCTCATCTGAACCGAACGTTGTACTATGCAAGGAGTTTTGAAGAGAGCGAAACAAGTGTAAGTCTGACGGCACAAGGTCAGGCAAGTATGGTGGGTGAGGTGACACATCCCAACATCTCAACAAGCTCCAACAATTTTTGACGGGTGATCAAACTTGTGTGTGGTCTCACGTTGTCATGATGGAACACAACTCCTGTACAATTAACAAGCTCTGGACGATGGATTTGTTCAAACTGTCCAATTCCTGACAGTACACATTCGAATTGATTGTTTGGTTCCTTGGTAGGAGCTCGAAAAACACGACACCTTTAAAATCCCACCACACTGAGAGAGCATAACCTTCCTCTGATGAATGCCTGCTTTCGATGTTGTTTGAGGCGAATCATCACGTTGGGACCAAGACCGTTTGCGCACCACGTTGTTATAAACAATCCACTTCTCATCACCAGTATCATTCGCTTCAAAAAAGGATCGTTTTCCTCACGTTCACTGAGCATATTGCAGGTGTTTATACGCCCTGTCAAATGAACTTCTTTGAGTTCATGCGGAACGCAAATATTGAGCTTGCTTATGTATCCCAGCTTCTTCAGGTGGTCGAGAATGCTTGAATGATGGTCAGTGTTTCTGCAATCTCTCGTGTCATGTAACGGGGGTTTGACTTGATCAATGCCTTTATTTTGTCGTCTTCAACCTTGGTAGGCCTCCCTGACTGATGAGCATCGTTAAGATCACAATCACCAGCAGGGAATTGCGTGAACCATCATTGGCACTGACGTTCTTGTAGAGCATTGTCACCGTAAACTTTATGCAACTTTTTACAAGCTTGACATGCGTTCTTCCCTTTATGAAAGTAAA
Source organism: Hipposideros armiger (assembly GCF_001890085.2). Classification (NCBI taxonomy): domain Eukaryota; kingdom Metazoa; phylum Chordata; class Mammalia; order Chiroptera; family Hipposideridae; genus Hipposideros; species Hipposideros armiger. The sequence goes on along the minus strand of NW_017731869.1, from coordinate 501,206 downwards.
ACAGTAAAATACGGCAAAAATGCACAGTTTGGTCTTCCATCTACAACTTGTAAAATCTCCAAAACTCAACCAAATCGCTCAATTTTTTTTAGAATGAAGCTAGAACTGTCAGCTGTCAAATGACATAGCAATAACATAGATGCGAATGACTCTAGTACTTCCAAAAATGAACTAGTGCCATCTGTTGCAAACATGCCTCATGACTTTTCCACAACCCAATAAAAACATTACAGTATGTCCTCACCCACCTTTTTCACCAGATCCAGCTACATGCGACTTCTGGCTCTTCCCCAAAGTCAAAATGATGCAGGACATCGAGACAGCCATGACAGTGCAACTAAAGACACCCTCGAAAGGGGACTTCCAGAACTGCTTCAGAAAGTGGCATGAATGACGGGATAAGTGTGTTCAAAGTGAGGGGGAATATTTTGAGGGGGATTAACAGCCATGCATCTTACTGTAATAAATTTAATTTTATTTAAACATTCATCATATTTTTTTTATCACATGTATGTCAAAGAAAGAGCAACATAAACCAAAGCACCAAGCTCAGATTATAGCAGAGAACTTTTTTTTTTTAATTGTAATTATTAAGTTAGTGGAACTTGGGAGAACATTATGTCCATAAAATTAGAATAGGCTACTTTAAAAGGAATAGTTACAGAATAAGAAACAATGCTTAGCAATTGAAAATAGAATTGTGATATAGAATTAAGTATTAATTGCTGGAGCATAAATTAAGTTATTCCTTTGGAAGAAAAAGTGGAGGAAATATTTATAACATAGTAAAAACACAAAGAGGTGAAAAATAAGTCAAAATGGTGAATAGATTCAAAGTGAGCAACAGCCTTCTTCTAATAGGAGCTTCAAAATTTAAAAAGAGATATAATAGAGAAACCATTTCATGTGAGTCTTGGGGTTGCTATGACCTACTGAAATTGATCAGAATAAATGGGCAGAAGACTCACCTAGACATATGCTGGTCAGAACAACGAGAATAAAGAGAGAAAAAATCTTAGAGTTCCAAAGAGATTAAAGGGACAATCTAGAACTAGAACCAGTTCTTAGCATCAGTCCCAATTACTGGAAGCAAATGAGGTCATCATAATTAATGTCATCAAAGTTCATAGGGGGTACTTATTTTGGGCCAAAAATTCTATGCTATTTTATCAATAGATGTGAAAGCAAAGTAAAGATATTTTCAGACATGGACCCAGAAATTTCACCCCCAATATTCCGTATGAAGAAAGTTTTCTGAGTAATTTCTCCAGCATAACAAAGAAAAACAAGAAAGTATACAATATGAGGTATAAATAAGAAACTGTTACAAAAATAAAATCATAAAAGTTATACAGTTATAAAAGGTGAAATAAAGCTTTTAAAAATTGTCATTTTGGGACAGTCTGCTTTGAGCTACATGATTAAGACATAGGGTTACACTTCTTTCTTTAAGGACCCCTTAATCATAATTCTGTAACTGCATTTTAGTAGGTTTAAAATTTCAATATTGACTTAGACAAGAAGGGAAAACCTAGTTATTGTTACATAAAAATGTAAATGTTAGAAATCTTAATGTAAAAATGATGATACTAAGTAAAATCAGGAGTTGAAGAGGGCGAAAGTTGAGCGGTAGTATAAGAATGCCAAATTTTAACTTTTGTTTAATGGAATCAACTGCTATTTTTCTATAATTTATAATTCAAAAATACAAAAATAAGACTGTTTAAATTGAGGGGAGACATTTTGGAAATGGCAGCAGTGAGGAGGGCTCCCTGAGTGTTCTCCCCTGGAAATTACTGCAAATTGAACAGCTATCTCATCAGAGGAACCTCTGCTCATCACACAGATCAGCTAAGAGATTCACACGACGATTACTTGAAGGAAGACTATTTAAATTGAAAATGAAAGCCAGCAGAAGAAATAAAAAAGCAGAGGGTTTTCAAAGTGTTATCTCAGCAGATTGAGAACAAATGACTGGTAGAGAAAATGTTGTCTTCTGAGACCATTTTGTGCGGTTTACACTGTTTTCTTACCTTGTGCAGTTGTCATTTAAATTTTTTATTGTTACTTTTTCTTAAGAGAATGAAATGTGTTCATAATAAAAGAATCATGTATAATATTCCAAGTAGGTAAAATTATGTGGATGACTGTGTGGATATGCATAGAGATTTGTGAAAGGATGCTTACCAAAATGCATATCTATCTATGCAGGTGGTGCAATTTAGGTGAGTTTTATTCCCTTATACTTCACAGTATTGTTTGAATATAATACAATCAACATGTATTATTTATATAAAAGTAAAGCGATATATGTTTGGAAAAAGTAATTATGAATATTAGTGAAGTAACGGAGTTTTGAGAAAGAAAACATGGTTTTGACCTTACCAGTGCCTTAAAATTTTAATTTTTTTTTTTTCCTGCAAGGAACTAATATTAGCTTAGTACTTTATGGTTTCCTGTTATTTCCTGGTTTTAGTGTTTAGCATTAAAAGCAGTGAGAGTGCTAAAATCTTACATAGAACTTTTGCCTTGGGTTCTGTGAGCTCCTATAATGCAGGCTTTTCTTAATACAGTATCCTTCCAATATTTTTCCTCATTCACAGAGGATTTTGCCCATCCAAAAAAATTACTGCAGCAACATTTAATGCTGTTTCTTAAATAGTGTTTCCTCTTCTCCATCAGAAGGAAATTGTACACATGAGGCAGATGTTTAATTCTGCATGGTGGCACTATTCTGAATTATTTAAGTCATTATGTAGTAGGTATATTGCCACTTTTTCACTGTGGGGATTTCTTAAGACATTATGATTAGTAGTTTTCGTAGTTTAATAGTTTCAGTCACTTTAGGAGAGATTGATCTCCTTTTTATTGAAACTTCTTATTGAAGTTCCCAGAAATCTGAATAGAGAAAGAATAAACCCTCTGTGACTAATGCCTCTGCCAACCACATAGCCAGTCCTCATTCCAGGTGACACCAAAGGGATTAAAATACATTTTAACGAAACATTGAAGTCTTATAACTGTTCCTGTATTTGTTTTTGTCTGTCTTCTTTCTTGGTTTATGAAAGACCTTTATAAAATTCAACACTCCATCTCTGCTTCTGATCTCTTCTTTTCCATCTTAAAACCCTCTTAATCAGGAATAAGCAAACTTTTTTTTTTAAGTTTTGGTTTTTTTTAATTGGGAATTTGGGGGATGGGAACAGCACTGGGGAATTGGGGGAAGGGGAACAGACAAGTTGCTGTCCTTGTGTTCTTCGGTCTAGTCGTGGAGGACGTTGCTTCACTGGCCCAAGTTGGCACCATCATTGTGCTCTTCCCGGGCGAGGCAGATCAGTCGCCAGCTTCTGGATGGCCGCTCACAGCAGCTGCTGGCCGCTCTTGCTGGCTGCTGGCTACACACGGTAGCCCATGGCAACCCACTGCCACAGGGGCTGCAGCCTACGCCATCACTGGCGACTCATGGCAGCCCAGCTCCAGGTTGAGCTGTTGTTCAGCATCTTAGCTGTAGAGGGCAGTGTCACTGGCCCTCATATGTGGGATCCGAACCGGGGCCCTCTGGCATCCCAAGCCAGTTCTTAACCATCGCGCCACTCGGCCGGCCCAGCAAATTTTTTTTGTAAAAAGCCAAATAGTTAATATTTTAGGCTTTGGAACCTGTGTGGTTGCATCTACTCAACTGTGCTGTTATAGCAGAAGCAGCCATAAACAGAGTATACTGAATGAGCGTGGCTGTTCCAACAAAACTTTATTTCTAAAAATGGGCCCAGAATGGCTTGCAGTTTGCCCTTTCTGCTTTTAAATCTTCTTATCCTTTTACACAAAAAGACAATTTTATTCCTTGGAGCTCTTTACTCAGCACATTCTCTTTCCTTCCTTTCATATACAGATTTTTATACTTGCTTGCATGACTTCTTTGCTACCCACTCACTTTGTGGTTTTTTTGCAAATTTTTTTTTCTTTTTACCCACTCACTTTGTAATCTTTCTAAATGTGGCCTCTGTCTTTGTCTACTGAAATGGCTGTCAATTGTCTGTCTCCTGGTCACCAAGTCCAGGGGCCATTCTCCTTCTTCATCTTCTGAGGAAAGGAGGCAGTATAGTGTAGTGGTTAGGGACTTGGGCTCTCAGATCAGATGGCCTGAGAGACTTAAGTACAGGCTCTGCTGTCCTCTGTCTGTGTGAATTTACCTCTTAAGCCTTGATTTCTTCATCTGTAAAATGGAGATGAATGAGAGGAACTGTGAGGATTAAATGAGATACTGCATGCAAAGAACTTGGCTCCTCACGAGTAAATGTTAATGTTTGTTGCTGCTATTATTTTATTATTATGATTATCATCATTACTACTGACCACCTCATCTTTCTGAAGACTCCTCAGTTTACTTTACAGTGTGCCATTCTAAATATTTTTCTGCTGTTTCTTTGTCTCCTCTCTCTCCTTTCCACATAACTCTTTCTCCCTCATCTTCCAAATGCAGTCATTTTTCTATGTTTTGTACTTAGTTTTCTTTTCCTTTGACTGTCTCATCTACTTCTACCAACTTGATTCTCTCAGCCATGGATGACTCCCGGATCTGTCCTTTCAGTACCTTTTTCTTTCTAGAAAGTCCTGTCTCTTCAACTGCTTGTTCAGCATCTCCACCAATAGGCCCTCTGAGATATCAGAGTCACTAAGACCAAAGTTGTCCCCTGGAACTCCCGATTTTGTCATTTCTCTCAGTGGCATCATCATTCACTGAGGAAAGAACCTATGGAATTTTCTTGGATGTGTCATCTGCTTTTCTCATCCAGTGGTCGCCATGCCCTGCCCATTTAGCATCAAAGTGTCTTTTGCAGGTATTTTCTTTCCATTTCTATTGCCAGCCCTCTTGCTAAGGTTGCTTATTAACTCCGTCCTACCTCCTCTTTTACAAGCATGACAAGAACTAGTTTATCCATCTTCCGTGTCTCCTCTGTATCAGTCAGGGAAGCTGAGACACTATGAATGTTAGGGGACGGGATTTTTAGGCCCCCACAGTTGTGGGAGGAGCTGGGAGCAGAGGCTCTATGCGTTGTACCCTGTGTTCAGACCCTGTAGCCTGTCTTCCACTGTCTTGCCCCAACTCAACATTCCAATCTGATTGCTCACAGCAAGCCTCTTCTGTTCCTAATCAGGAAATAGGAGTCGCAAGTATCTGGATGTGCCACTGTTTATGTTCATTCTTTTGCTTAAAATTCCATTTTCTCAACCTGTTGAAATTTTTCAGGACCCAGTTAAAAAGCTACCTTCAACCTCAACTAAATGTGATCTCTTCCTTGGCTGAAACTTTTTAGAACTTTCTATCATTCATTTATTCATTGATTAAACACTTATAATGGTCCATCATACGACAGGTGCTATTTTAGGATGCGGAGCTTTGGCAGTGAACAAGATGAAATGTGCATGCCCTTGTGGCTATTGTACAAGGTGTGATCAAAAGCTATGATGAATATTTAAATAAAATAATTTATTACAGTAAAAGACGCATTGCCATTAACCCCCCTCAAAATACTCTCCCTCGCTTCGAACATACTTATTCCATCGTTCTTGCCACTTTCTGAAGCAGTTCTGGAAGTCCTCTTTCATGAGTGTCTTTAGTTGCATTATCATAGCTGCCTCGATATCCTGAATCGATTCAAAACATTTACCTTTCACGGTCATTTTGACTTTGGGGAAGAGCCAGAAGTCGCACGGTGCCAGATCTGGTGAATAAGGAGGATGAGGACACGCCGTAATGTTTTTATTTACAGAAATTGCCGTATACCAGAAGCGATGTGTGACACAGAGCGCTGTCATGATGGAGGATGATCTATGGCACACTTTAAAACACACCTTCTCTCAACCATAGCTCACACCCCACTGACTGTACCAAACAAGTTGAAATTTGTCACACACTGTTACTAAGGTTCGATGCGTGGTTTTCCATATTGAAGATCCCTGCCTTTCTGTTAGATGGCACTTGGCAGCAGCATTCACCATATTCTTTGATCACAACAAAAAGGCTCTGTGTCACACATCACCCTGGTATATGGCAGTTTCTGTCAAATAAAAACATTACGGTGTGTCCTCATCCACCTTATTCACCAGATCTGGCACCGTGCGACTTCTGGCTCTTCCCCAAAGTCAAAATGACCATAAAAGCAAAACGTTTTGAAGCAGTTCAGGACATCGAGGCAGCCACGACAGCACAACTAAAGACACTCATGAAAGAACTTCCAGAACTGCTTCAGAAAGTGGCAAGAACAATGGGATAAGTGTGTTCAAAGCGAGGGAGAGTATTTAAAGGGGGATTAATGGCAATATGTCTTTTACTATAATACATTTTTTTTAATTTAAACATTCACCATAGTCGTTTATCATACCTCATATAGCACTTTAAAGCTCGTACTACTATTTTTTTTCATTTTTAAAATTTATTTTTATTTTTTTCAGTTATAGTTGACATTCAATATGATTTTATATTAGTTTCAGGTGTATAGAATAGTGGTTAGACATTTCCACGCTCGTGCTGGTATTAATTGAATATTTCTTTTCTAGGTTTTTAAGTTGCTTGGTGGCAAGGGGTATGCCTTATTCAGAAGTATATTTCATTCAATGCTAGATGTTCGGTATATTTTTCTTTATTGAATAAAGGAATAGACATGGAGGAAGATAAATTTTTCTACAAGCTGTTTGCTGGAACTGAAAATCGTTATAACAAGTTGAGAACAACCAAAAACTGCATTTATTGCTGGTAGTTCTAAATTGTGCTCCTGGGTTCTACAGCACAGTATATTTGGGAAAACCTACGTAGTCATTAGTGATTGTAATATGAGTTGGGATGTGATTTAGTTACTAAAGAAGCTAATTTGACTTGTACCACATTAACGGAGGTGTACTTTCTACAGTAAGAAATGTGATAGCCGTGTTCCATGTACCAGTCCACTTCTCCTATGTTACAATCTGTTTTATTGAGGGAGGCATATTTGATGAGGGTCCTAGATAAAAGAGAGAATTCAGAGAAGTGATCTGGGGTGGGGGAGGGTGCAGGGACCATAGAACTGACACATGGATGAAAGCTAGTGATTGCTCAGGGAGTTCTCAAGGGGAAGACATGGACCTCTAGGAAGGATATGAGAAGACAGATTATGACTCAAAGAAGACCATATCTAGGAATGACAGAGTACATTTCCTTAAAGGGAAGTAAGCTTCTCAAACTATGGCAGGCAACAACTTTTCTGGGTGGCTTTAGAAAAATGGGACACCAAAGGATTAAGGTGAAGTAGGGAGTAGTGAGGTTAAACCAAAGAGTGGAGTGTAGTCATCCACCCAGAGGTCTTTTGATGGGATAATCGAGG
>NW_017731869.1:490172-493348 GCF_001890085.2 Hipposideros armiger | reverse complement strand
TTTGAGATTAGGTATTCATTCTTGGTAAGATATGAATTATTGATGACCATTTTTGCTTCAGAAAGCACAGATCAGTACAATAGTTAGACAAGTTAGAATTTATATCAATTAAGAAGACTTTTAAAAACATATAATTAGTTCCTGCAGGGCATTGTGTAAATGCAGAAAGATAAGACATGATCCCTGCCAGAAGCTTAGATTTTAATCAGAGGGAGAATATGTATGAGAAGGCTATTCTTATAACTTCTCTTTCTTATGAGAAGCTCCACATAATCACATAATTCACTTATGTAACCTCAATACATTTTATGGTAATAGCAGCTGTTCTTAATATATATTAACATTGGCATTACTGACCTTTGGTCAAGAGAATAAGTGCTTTTGAGTCGTTTTATTTTACTAGGCTGTCTTTATTACACACTAGAAGAAGATGGGGTAGGTGATATGAACCTGATTTCATAAAAGAAAAAGGCAAGAGACACGGTGATATTGCAGACATGGGCTCGGTAGTTAGACCTCAACTCTTGAGCAGTGTGGTAAAGTTTCTATTGTGGAATTTATAGGGGGAGGAGGGCTGACTCTGGCTTCCCGTAGTTGTTGAACTAAACAACTCAAGACAAATAGAGAAGTGTGAATTTAAATAAAAGAGAATATTGCTAGATTGTCACCTCTGCAAATAACTGATCAGATAGGATGGGCCTCTTGATATGTAAGGTCTCTGGAGAACTGATAATTGTTTAAGAACATGAAATAGACAACTTGCAGCTCTGATCAAAGTTTTGGAGAAACTTTTAAAACTGTGGTTACCTTCTTCTTCACATTTCCTAGTTTTCTTCATGCTTCTCTCTGTGAATACAAATTTAAAAGCATAATCTTACCCATTGTACTATTTTTTGTCTACAATAGTGATCTACCATTTCCCTTTGGGTTTTATGTTTAAATCCATGGAAGAACTTAAAATGATTCACATGTAATTAACCTGGGAGAGGGACCTTAATGAAATAAAAACTAGATGTTATTAGCTTTATTATTACCTATGTTAATGTAATAAAACCTTAACTTGCATGTTTTGGTGACTCTTAATTTATATAGACACTACCTGATATAATTGAATTAATTTTAAAAATATTAATTTCCAGGGATGTTTTGATTTCCAGGATACTGAGACCAACTGTCTGTGGGCATCATTTTGTAGTCATCTCAGTAGCCTCAGAATGGCATATTTTACTTCTCTGTTTCCTCAGTGCCCAGCATTCTATCTGACACTTAGAAGGCACTCAATAAAAATTAGTGAAGGATAGTAAAATGTCACACTGAGTAGCTACGAGATTCTGAATCATCAAGAAGTATGCACTTTTGTTCTACATGATGCATTTCCTAAGGCGGGAAAGGGGACCAAAATCTCTTGACTGTTTTTCTGGAGTTAATCTTGCAAAAGATTCCTTATATGAATAGATAAATTAATAAGGAACTATAACTGCCTTCTCAAAGATTCCAGTTAGAAGTTTTCATTCTCATTCGTTTTGTGTTTCCTTCTATCTGAACATTGGCTGTGCTCATTGGGATGCTTGCTGTCATTTTCATGGTGTGGAGCAGATGATTGACAGAATATGTGTGAAAGTACAAGATCATCTCAACTCTTTACGAAATTGTGGGGTAGATGCTGTCCAGGAAGATTTAAAATCAGCAGAAAGGCTCATGCGTGATGCTAAGAACTCTAAAACGGTGAGTTTCACTTCAGACGACATGAGTGTCTTATGTAATAAAAAGGTTTTTTTTTTAATTCAATTTTAGAAACCAGTTCCAGCTTTCTTTACCTTTCTACCCAATTTCAAGGTTACAAAAAGGTGGAAAAATGAACTGAATTAATCTTTGCCTCCTTTCTGTACCTGTGCTAGTTATGCTAGTTACCAATAATCAAAGTGTAGAATAAAAAGAAGAAGGCTGATATGATTTACAAAAAATGTAATTAGGTCCTGAATGACTGAGAGGTAGTTGTAATTTAAATGAGTAACAACTCATGTAACATTATTCCACTTACAGGCTGATAGCATGACACTTCCCATCTGTCACCTCTTAAAAAAAAGGTTTCTCTCAAATTAGAATTTGGTCCCCAAACTTTGACTTAATAGAGAAAGGACTAACTAGAATCTGGTCCTGGCTCTGCTGTTAGAATCACACACTCAAATGAATGTCATAAGTAGAAGGAACTTTGGGGATTAGTCACGTACTCGCACACCCCAGATGAGGACATGGCACAAACAGGTCGTATACTGTTCCTATGGTTTCAAAACTGGACCTCAGTTTACTAATCTGTATAAAGGATCTTTGGTCAAGAATAGATTGTCCCTAATAATATTTCTCCACCCATTTTACTAATTCTGCAAGGACTTTGGTGCTTATTTAAATATTTATTTAATTATTTTTCTTATAGTTGTTACCAAATTTATACCATGTTGGTGGTGCGTCTTGGGCAGGAGCCAGTGGCTTGTTATCAAGTCCAATTCAGGAGACCCTGGAATCAATGGCTGGAGAAGTTACAAGAGTTGTGGACGAACAACTAAAGGTTTGTGGTTTCCATTATTTTGGAAAATGACACTGTTATGACTTAATCATGTATGATAGCATTTCATACCATAGCTGCCTATAGTATATAGATGTGTGTGTGTGTGTGTGTGTGTGTGTGTCTGTGTGTGTGTGTGTGTGTGTGTAGGTGTGTGTGCTGTCACGTACACCTACACACACATGCACATGTAGTAAAAATTTAATACTGTGTCTTTTCTAGCTTCATTTATAAATTTTGGAATAACTTCTTACATAATGATATCAAGTAAAACCTTTCAAATTCAATTTCATTTTTGATGGTACATGTCTGAATGTAATTAACATGACAGGTTGCTACTGATAAGAGAATGATTGATTTCTATTATAAAGCAGAAAGAGAAGTCTGCTTTAGGGAAAAATATCTTCTGTTATTGCATTTGATTTAGAGAATGAGAAAGTTGACAGGAACTGTGCGTACAGCCCTAGATGCTGCTTGGATGGAGAGTGCCACATAAACAGATAACAGTCCTTGTAAGGAGCTGGCGGAAGACTAGGAAAGGGATTTGGAATGAAGTTACAAGGCACCCACTGTCACAGAGACCTGTCTAGGCTCCCTGGCTGAAAAAAAGTCT
>NW_017731869.1:482406-484177 GCF_001890085.2 Hipposideros armiger | reverse complement strand
GTGTTGCTGGAATGTTTTATTTTCTCTTGCACTGTTCTGGCTTTTCACATGATGCTGGGTTTTCTGGAAGGTGGACTGTCTTCTGTGAGCAGATCGCCTGGGTCTCGGGGGTCATTAGAGTTCTGAGTTTCTGAAACCCCAGTGCTGCCCCTGCAGCCCAATGCAGAGCCTGTGTGTCTCAGTGGCTGGGTTGCCCCACAGGGATCTACCCAGAAAGGTGGGGGTGAGGTGAGGTGTGAGAAGCAGCTGGTGTGTTTGTGGCTCCGAGTAATGGTGACTTCCAGCCCAAGCTATCTCGCCCTTCGAGTTTCTTCCCTATCACAGGAATTAGTTGCACTGTATGTCTGTGGCTGTGGGACTGTCTCTCCAGTTCTCAGGGCTTTAATCTGTTCTTTAATCGAACACTGCTGCCATTTCTTCTGGAACCCCCTTCTAACACTGGGATGGTGGGGAGAAGGGTACGAGGGAGCTCTGGGAGGGTGTGGGGGGCGTTGGCTAGGCTCCGTGTCTTTGTTTTGTATTTTCTGCCTAGCATGAGGGCTTAAACCGCAGTTCTCACCCCTCTGTATTCCATCTTTGCTCCAAGGTCTCTGCCCTGAATGCTGGGTTTAGCGTATTATATGCTGATCACTCAGGCAGGACTGTGGGCCACTGAACGTGCGCTGCAGCCTGAATTCGTCCCTCTCCTGGGACTACAGTGAGCTCCGGACTGCTCCCTGTGGCCCTCGGCCTGCATCCCTGCTCTTCTCACCCAGTTTGCCCACCTTCAGATGATTCGATGCGTGGATCAGATCTCTCAGACATGCTTGTGTGTTACTTAGGTTATCCTTTGTTGAATTATAGCTGTTCAATTTGTTTTAACGTCCAAGGTAGATTTTAAGAAGCACCCCTCATGCTGCCATTTCTGTGACGTAATCTGGAATTAGCTCTTGGCAGTCATTCTTGGGAAGGAATAGAAGGCAAAGGTCTAAAGTAAAAGCATTTGCAGTTACCAATTTGTATTGTCTCATCCCTTCCCTTCCCTTCTCCAAAAAAAAACACAAAAAAAAAACACCAAAATATTTAACTAAATAAAGTAAAAGCATTTGCATTTTTAAAAGCCTGAAATAATATAAATATATTTAGGACCAAAAATTCGTTTTCTGTAAGTAGACATTCCCCACATTATTTGATGGTGACATTTCTTACCCTTCGTCAGTGTCACTATCTCTGAGCTCCTAGGCTCCCAAATAACCTGATTTTTATATTGCCCATTTGCTTGGTTTTTTTACTCTCAATCCTTTTGAGTTTCAGGTTCCTTTTTTGGGGGGGGATGCCTGGCGTGAATCATAGCAAATCCTCAATCACAACTTCTTTTTAAATTTTTTAAAAAATAATTTTATTGGGGAACAGTGTGTTTTTCCAGGACCCATCAGCTCCAAGTCAAGTAGTTGTTTCAATCTAATTGTGAAGCGCGCAACTCAGTGGCCCATGTGGGGGTAGAACTGGCAACCTTGGTGTTATGAGCACTGCGCTCTAACTGAGCTAAACAGCCGCCCCCACAACTTCTTAATTTATTGTTACTTATTAATGTCCTTTTGCCTAGGTACAACAGACCACTTTCAATAGACTATAAGCTGTTTATTTTCTGTTTCCTGACAAATGCTCATGGTCTTATTTTTTTTTTAATTCCAATTTGTTTATATATATAGCCTTTCTATGCCTTGAGTTTCTTAAAATTATGTAGGAAAAATGTATTTTTACAATAATCAGTATTCCATTTCTTATTAAA
>NW_017731869.1:476649-479851 GCF_001890085.2 Hipposideros armiger | reverse complement strand
ATCCTGCTGCTCTGCTGCTCATCCTCCAGTGTGATGGGGGATCTGACTAGTGGTACTGTGCTTTGCATGTGAATCCATGAGCAGACAGACCACTGCATTTAATCTTTCCAGAATAATGCTACATTAGTCCTTGTTCATACGGTAGTAGTAATGGAGCGCTCCTGGCTTTCAGAAACTGGAATCTTATCGTTAAGAGTAGTACCTTTGAAAACAAATTAATGATACCATTTGTGATAGACTGAACTTTTATTATATGCTAGACATTATGCTGAACACTTGGCATATGTAATACCATTTGATCTCCAAAAATCCTATGAGGGAGGAACATTTTTTTTTTTTTTTGCCCTTTTATAGATGAGGGAAGTAAAACTGAGAGATCAGTAACTTAGCCCACTGTCACTCAGCTAGGATTCAAATTTAGGTCTGACACTACCACTGATGTCCTTTTCACTTGCCAGCCATATTTAGGTTCAAATCATTTAAGTTCCCTCAACTTAAACTCATCAGCTATAAAATAGTGATCACGCGGATAGCTTCTCTGCCCATCTTCACAGATGTTGGAAGCATACAATGTGCAGATACATTTTTCAAACTAAATTGCTACGTGTATTAAGTGGTTTTTTTTTGTTTTAAAGATTTTATTGGGGAATTGGGGAAGGGGAACTGCCAAGTCGTTGTCCTTCAGTCTTAGTTGTGGATGGCGCAGCTAGCTCAGCTCCATGTCCAGTCGCCATCCGGCCGCCCATCGGCAGCTCGGGGAAGCTCAGCTCAGGTGCCGTGTTCAATCTTAGTTGCGGGTGGGCATAGCCCACAATCCCCTGCGGGAGTCAAACCAGCAACCTTGTTGTTAGAAGCACATGTTCTCACCAGCTGAGTGTGTTGCCACCTGTTGGCAGCTCAGCAGCAGCTCAGCTCGGACGCAGCTCACTGGCCCATGTGGGAATCAAACCCGCCACCGTGTTGCTCAGAGCTTCTGCTCTTAACCAACTGAGCCACTTGGCCAGCCCTTGAGTGTGTTTTGATTATTAATGTTTACATTGTGCTCTGTGAATGTTTTTGTCTGTCATTCATGGAGTTTATTATTGTTATAACAATTATACTTTTACCTAACACTAAAGCTTTTCTTTTATAAGAGTACTCATAAAACTGGCAGCCGTCTCTGTGGTTTTCTATTACTGATGTCTTCATAGAGCTGTTGAATGGGTCACCCTGATTTGGGGTTTCTGTGATTTGCAAAATTGCACAGGAGTTCAAATTTGATAGGTTTTCCAGGGAATCTATGTAACTTTATTTTTCAGTACCATAGAGAACAATGTGATGTGGTAAGTCGATGTATAAAGGCTGATATGTGTCTTTTTTAATCTTATCACAATTCCTTTGTGTTAAGGACAACGAGTTCACCATAATACTTCAGATGCCAGTGTGAAGCTTGGGTAGATCTGCCAAGTGATTTAAAGTGATTATCTGAGATCATGATCATCCAACTGTCACTAGTCACCTGGGGCACCTCAGAATCCTTGGCCGTGCCCGGGACGCTGTTGTGTCCCTGTGCTCCACAGGCTCGGCATCATATATAACCACCTTTCAGTTTTATGGCAGCTCCTCGGCACAGTNAAATAAATAATTAAATGGGTTTGTTAAAAATCTACATTCACTTACAGATTTGTTATGTGGATCAAAAAACATAATCGATAAAATTACTTCCCAGAGTATAAAGTGACATATTATATTGTTTGTCAATGTTGGGCTAGAGGTAGGGAACTAGCTGTAAAATATCTGTTGCATTTGATGCCCAGGGTAGGCTAAAATGCCTGTTACCGCGTTAAAGTCATGCAACCTTTGATTTGTAAAACAGAAAGTGACCTGAGGAATAATTTTATAGGTGAGAGTACAGAGATATGCAAACTTTATTCTCTTGATACTACTTACTCAATACTCCGCAGAAATTCCGTGTCAGGTCCTGCACTGGAAGCCAGGGCTCCCCTCTTTAAGTTTGGAGCTAATTCCATCTGAATTGGCACAGTCATGCAGGGGGCCTTCCAGAAAGTCACTGATATGTTAATGAACATGAAAGAATCCAAACAGCATATTGGTACCTGAGGCCCTTCTTAGCAGTGCTGGGCTCCAACTTGACCTGGAACAGAATGTGTTTATTTGAATGCCAAAGAGGAAAATAATTTGTGTTATGCTGATTTATTTGCGTTCCTTACGGCTTTCTTGGAATAATGTACGAAATCAGTGATTAGTCAGAGTTATAACAGGGACAGAGCACTGTCAAAGTAGAAGTGGCTTTCAGGACCTTCTCCACCGGCTGCCTCCCACTTTTCCTCCCTTGTTTCCCATACAATCTTTGTAAATATCCTGCTGCTCTGCTGCTCATCCTCCAGTGTGATGGGGGATCTGACTAGTGGTACTGTGCTTTGCATGTGAATCCATGAGCAGACAGACCACTGTACTTAATCTTTCCAGAATAATGCTACATTTAGTCCTTGTTCACACGGTAGTAGTAATGGAGCGCTCCTGGCTTTCAGAAACTGGAATCTTATCGTTAAGAGTAGTACCTTTGAAAACAAATTAATAATACCATTTGTGATAGACTGAACTTTTATTATATGCTAGACATTATGCTGAACACTTGACATATGTAATACCATTTGATCTCCAAAAATTCTATGAGGGAGGAACTTTTTTTTTTTCCCCCTTTTATAGATGAGGGAAGTAAAACTGAGAGATCAGTAACTTAGCCCACTGTCACTCAGCTAGGATTCAAATTTAGGTATGATACTACCACTGATGTCCTTTTCACTTGCCAGCCATATTTAGGTTCAAATCATTTAAGTTCCCTCAACTTAAACTCATCAGCTGTAAAATAGTGATCACACGGATAGCTTCTCTGCCCATCTTCACAGATGTTGGAAGCATACAATGTGCAGATACATTTTTCAAACTAAATTGCTATGTGTATTAAGTGGGGTTTTTTTTGTTTTAAAGATTTTATTGGGGAATTGGGGAAGGGGAACTGCCAAGTCGTTGTCCTTCAGTCTTAGTTGTGGAGGGTGCAGCTAGCTCAGCTCCAAGTCCAGTCGCCATCCGGCCGCCCGTCGGCAGCTCGGGGAAGCGCAGCTCAGGTGCCGTGTTCAATCTTAGTTGCAGGTGGGCATAGCCCACAATCCCCTGCAGCA
Organism: Hipposideros armiger; assembly: GCF_001890085.2. Lineage (NCBI taxonomy): Eukaryota > Metazoa > Chordata > Mammalia > Chiroptera > Hipposideridae > Hipposideros > Hipposideros armiger. The sequence goes on along the minus strand of NW_017731869.1, from coordinate 476,669 downwards.
GTCAAACTGGCAACCTTGTT
>NW_017731869.1:466743-475754 GCF_001890085.2 Hipposideros armiger | reverse complement strand
CCCTCACTGTGCTGCATTGCAGGCGCTGCTGGAGTCCATGGTCGATGCTGCTGAGAACCTTTGTCCCAGTGTGATGAAAAAAGCCCACATCCGACAAGACTTGATTCATGCCAGCACTGAAAAGATTTCCATTCCACGTACCTTTGTTAAAAATGTCCTGCTGGAGCAGTCTGGAATTGATATCCTTAACAAAATTAGGTAGGTTTATAATGTTAATAATCTGCAGTTTATTAGGCTGTGCAGTTTTCTGTGAATGCAGCCGAGGCAGCTGTGAAGAGGAGAGTGCCGTTATTGGCTTTATCCATATACATGTTAAGCGTGTCTGATGGGCAGTGACTGTGTATAGATACAGTTGTGCATAAATGCGTAGGTTTAATCATTTCCAAAATAAGACAACCACAGATACACCTGTGTTACTGAAGAGAATACAGCTATGTGCTCTTTTTAAGTGTTTTATTTTTAATAGGGGAATACATGCTTGTAATCCCGTTTTATCTACTAGTAAAGCTTATCTTTCTCCTTTATAAATTACTAATTTGAAGACTAAGATCAGTCTGCTTTCTACTACCATGCTATTATGAGCAAATGCATAGCCTATAAAGGCAAAGACGCCCACTATGACCTCACCATATTTTTCTTCTGGGTTCTTTTGGTGGATCTGTGATGCTGTGTATGTATTAATGGTGCTCTGGAGTGTTTCTATGATTGCTGCTTGATAGAGTGTGAAAAATATGCCAAGATGCAACTATTTAGACGGTGTGATAAGCAACAAACTTTTCTGGATTTTTACATTGAGTCTGGTGATTACCAGCATTACATGAAAGCTCAGCTAATTCTAATTTTGTTTCTTAGTTGGAGAATCAGATGACTAGAAACCAAGTTCAGAAACATTTAAGTTTCCCATTTTAACCATTTCTGAACCTTGATAAGGATATTTAGATGTAGCACAAATACCAGCTCCTTATCTGAAGAGTTCGGAATTGTGCTAACACAATGATGGAGCTAAATAACAGCCTGCAAGAAAACTGAGAGTTAAAAACAAAATAAGCCAAAAATTATATCATCACAATCTAGATATTGAACGCCAACAACCTTAAGGTTAGATTATAGAACTTTGAGGATTGAGCAGTAACTGGACAGTCTAAGGTCTAGGATGCAGCTTTGGGGTGTGTGTGTGTGTGTGTGTGTGTGTGTTAAATAAAAGATCCTAGCACCCACTCAACTGAGTTGTAGGACATTAGAAAGGACTTGAGAAATTTTAAGAAAGACTTTCCCAGTGTGTATAGGACCCCATAGATTAGTGAGTTTCTGAACTGTAGCTCTTGTGCTTACATACTTCTATAACCTGTAGTTTCAGAATTTTTGTTGAAGCTTCTTAAATATTAAGGAAAAAAATGTATTGATCACTATTCTTTCATAATAATGGATTGAACCACCAACAGATCATATATAATCTGATGCCTTCACTGGAATACCAAATTCTGTCAAATACAGTCACTTCCCTTGAAAATGGGCCAATTCTGAAAGATGAACAGCAGAACAGAACTCCTCACATTAATAAATCAATTATATGTCTATAAACTCTTCCCTTGGCTTTTTATCATGCATGATACTAAGCACTGAGAGAATGCAAATATGCATATGCACACATGCAAGTTAGGTTGAATCATTTCCTCTAAAAATTTTGCAGACTGGAAGTTCAATTAGTAAGGAAATATAGCATCCAGAAGAAAAATGATAAGCACAATCCTGAGATATTTTTAAAAATTCATTTTTAAAAATCTTTTTGGTGCTACAATTTGAAATAGATAAACCACCCTCCCCACATCAGAGAGAGACAGAGAGAGGGAGAAAAAGAGAGAAATAAACTATTGACTCTACAGTTTTATGAGGAAGTAAAATTCCCAAACATGCCTAAGAATAATCAGAGGAAGTACATGTTAAAATTGGATTCCCAGGCCTCTCTGGAGTTTTGGGTTGGACCCAGTAACCTGTATTTTTAATAAGAGACCCAGGTGAATCTTATCAGTGGACACCTCTGTGGAATAATAAAGTACTAGATAAACCAAAGAGTTACCAGAATCAAAAACAGGAATTAAAGACACTTCCTTTTATCTTTAACCCAGGAAAATTTTTAATGTAAGCGTCAAAGAATTTGTGCTTTCATTTTTCTGCCTTGCTACCAGAAATCTTCCTGGGCAGAGAAATCTCAGTGTGAATTATTGCCTTCAGGTTAGAAAGGTTTTCCCCTGTTACACAAATGTACTTTTAACTTTAGGATTAAATATATTTTTTTGATAACTCCTTTCCCTGCTCTAAAAAGTTTAAGATTGTTGACTTCAAAAGTAGACTTGGACTTGTGAGAAGTAGACTTGGACTTGTGAGACAATGTTGGAATGTGCATATAAATCTTTCTAGTACACGGACCTTTAAATGTGTGGTGCATTTATGTACATGTGTACATTTACATAAGGTTATATTCAGACTGAAGACACCCATGGAATTTGAATGCTTGGGGATACCGAATAACTACAATGCTCATTAAAATACCAGCTCTCTGGCTGATAATCTAGTGGCTTAGTTGTTTATTAGTGAAAACCGTCAGCCACTTTCTGTTGCCTGGGCACGTTTTTAAGGTCAGGCAAGAGGCACTAAAACTGAATGAACATTTTGGTAACATTTGTCCATAAAAGGCAGGAGAACAGTGAATGTGTTCCAAGATGGCAAGTCAGAGCAGAAGCATTTCCATATGGCACCAACTGATTCTTTAAAAAAAAAAAAAACAACACAAAAGGTGGGGATATGCGTATTAAAGTAATAGCCAAGGCTTAACAATCAGACTAAACTTTCTTAATTTACTTCAGTCCGGGTTTGAGTTTTTGTTTGTTTGTTTGTTTGTTTCATTTATGTCAATGAATGAATTGTTCCTGACCACATGATACACATGGTTCCCATTAAGTTGGTCTTTATCCAGATGTTTTTCTTTTTTACCACTAAATCTTGAGTTTTGAGATGGCAAAGGCAGATTGAAATTGGTAAGGAGAATCTGTTACCTGTGTGTTTATGGCAGTGTTTAAGGCTTATTCTTGGAAGTCCTCAGCCCTGTTCACACATCCTTATAGAAAGACAAACAGAATCACAGTTGACCTTACCAACATAGAATCACGAGTGGGGGATACGTTTCCCTTGCACAAATTAAAATGCTACTCTGTCCTTTTGATTTTTACATAGTGAAGTGAAGTTGACAGTGGCCTCCTTCCTGTCTGATCGAATCGTGGACGAAATTCTGGATGCACTGTCACACTGCCATCATAAACTGGTGAGTGCTGTGACCATGTTGAGCAGGACCTCCTGTTTCGGTCTGTTGTGATGCAGGGCAGCCTCCAGCATAGGGGTGTGGGTTCTTTTCTAAATTTTACTCCTTTGTAGCTTTATGAGTTAAGATCCCGGTTTTCCTCCTCCGTCTGTATTGCTTCTAGTCAATCTGGAGCTTCTTAGAATTTCTCCAGAGGGAATGTCAGGGGAAAGCAGAAGCGATGGTGTCCAGAAAACTTGTCCATTTACAGTGCAGGTCACAAGTTTTGGTAGGAGATAAATGTTGAGACTGAGATGTAAAATTAAGGTTTGTTGTAGATTATTTAATTTATCTGTGTTCAGTTTGTTGGTTCCTGATAGGATTATTTCAGAATGGACTATCCTTGAAAACAGGGGGTTGGGAAGGACGAATGAAATATTTGGAGTCCAAAGAAAAGGCAAGAGTAAAATGGACATATTCTAGTGACAGCTGCTGTGTGCCCGACCAGGCCTCTTGGATATAACCAAGGTGAAAAAATAAATTTTCTTAATCTAGAGACGGGCTCTACAGCAGGATAGGAGACTTGACTTCCAATATCAGTACATATGAAAAATGTATCAACAACTTTATGTTTCTTAAACTTTAGGAAATTCTCTGAGGCACAAATGAAAGTTGTATTATTGGTTGTATCTTGTTAGCAATCTGATCCAGTAGACATCTCCCAAGCAGGTAATAACGTTTTCTCCAGAGGAAAAAAAAATTTCAGGTAACTCTGGAGGCTGGAGATACCCAGTTTTATGGCATTGAATTGTTGGATGACACTGGAGAACACCAAAATGAGAGGAACAGTAGCAGCTTCTTCCCCATGAAACAGACAACATGAGTACTGAAAAATTTATTTCAGAAAAAGAAGACTCTCTTCTAAAATCTAAAGTACTTGTATAAGATAGACCTCTCCAGTGGCAATACTCAGTATTGCCTATGAACTGGAGCTGGCCCATTAGTGGATGGTTACTAGTCCGTGACAGTGTAAGCTCAGCACTCAGGAGGAAAAGTGGAGAAACTTCTAGATTAATTTGACATAGCCACAATATTCGAACAACACGTTGTTTTTCTATTTTTTTTATTTTTATTGTATTTTACCAATCTATTGGTTTGTGGCAAATTGGAAATATAAAAAACTAGTTCATCACCACAGAGAATTTAAGAAGCACAAGTTTCTGATGGCACAGTAAAGATCTACATTATTATTTAGAGCTCCTGATTCAGACATTGTTGTTTTACATAAGCAGAAATAAAATCAATAGAGCATCTTTTATAGAAAAATTTATCAGTAACCCACAGCCCTGGGGACTGCCTCTAAACGCCCACTTGGTGTCATAAATACTGGATGTTATAGCCACATGATTGCATATGAGAACTACACTGGAAGTTTGAATTATTCACTTTTTTTTTGCCTTTTTTTTAAACCTTTTTTTAAATTATTTTAAATTCATTTTTCAGTAAGTTGTTAATGCACTTTTGTTTTGAATTTCATTTTGATATTAATGATTTTGATTGTAAGAAGAGAGCTATGGGAAAGAAATAGTATCTTTAAATTGAAACTTTGTTTTCAAAGGCATTCTGAAAACATTAATATTTTCTCCAACTTAAGTTTAGAAGTGTTCCCAAAGGTTCCATGGAATTTTCCACTAGTTCTCATCGTTTTGGAAGAATTAAATCCAAGTTCCTGGTGAGTAGTCAGGTCAGCATTAGAGCTTATTCGTTCTAGCCCAGTTTATTCTACCTCTTACCATTTGAGTTTTTAGGTTTACCTGAGGCATAACACAGGAAATTAATAAATCATATCAAATATGGTATTCATTACATGAAAATAGCGTAAGCAAGTAATAATTAAAATTTGTTAGCACTTCCCTGCCTTTCGGCCCTTTAAAAATAATGAAGCTTGGAACTATTTTATTTCTCCTCATTAGATATTTTTAAGCACTAGATAGAAAAAGAAATTCTTTCAGAGGCAATATGAAGTATAATTAATAAAAATAACGTTTAATCTAGACTAAGTAATCTCATTTACCTTGTGTCAGTTATTTTTCTGGTTTAAATTTCCTTTATATTTCCACCTATAAAGTCATTGGCAATGACCTCATACTTCACTCACTCGTTAATTTTCTTTACCCTTAGAAGAGCAAATTGAGTCGAACTGAATCTTCCTTGTCCTAGCAAAATTGCATAAATAAAATGACTTCTCAGTACAAAAAGTTGTAGTGCTTCCTGATGGACATAATTTGTGATTGTATTTAAGATAAAAAGTTGAATAAATCACACCAGCTTCCTGAAAAGGTTTATAATGCATCTTTTGGAAAACAAAAATACACACTTACTTCGTGCATATTTGCATCAACATGGCAAAGACTGTATGAAATACTGGTTTTTTTCAAAAAATAAAGCCTCAAAGGACATTTTTTTAAAAAAGAGTTTTTGTCATTTCTTGCTTAAAATATTCCACCCTCCAAAGAAAGATAATAAAAAAGGTAAGTTACTCTAATGTGAACTTGATAACAATTGTTGTTGACACACATGCAGACATAGTCCTTTGGTGTTCCATCTTTGGGAATCAGGACAACCTGCTCTTCCATTGTCTCTGTGAGTTAATTTCTTCTTGTGTGTGTCTTGACTGTAGACGGACCACTTCAGCAGACGTGGCAAGACCCTTCCTCAACAAGAGTCCTTAGAGATTGAGCTGGCTGAGGAGAAGCCCATTAAACGCTCCATCATCACAGTGGAGGAGCTCACAGAGATAGAGCGTTTGGAAGATCTGGATACTTGTATGGTAAGACGCATCCTTTGGAGACACCATTATCCATTCACTGGGCTCTGTTGTTGTTCTTGTCATTGTTGTCATTGTTTTATCTCACCCATTACAAACCAGACCAAATAAAACTCCCCCCCCCCCCCGGCAATTCTTTCAGAAGCTTGTTGCTATACAGAAGCTGTTAATGAAGCTAATAAAACTTAAGCTTCAGGTTCCCACTTAAGGCCATTACGTGATTTTTTTATTTGCAGTTTAATGAAACTTTTTTTAAAGAGTAACCCTCCCTCCCATCCTCCCCCTCCCCGCCCCAGAACCAAAGAAAAACTGTGAAAGTTTCAGTGAACATAAAACCTGGATCTGTCCCTGTAGCCATAGTGGAAAAAGTCCACTATGAGAATTAATGAGAAATCGACTATTTAACTTTTTTTTTTAACTTTAAACAAATTTTTATTACACAAAGGTTATCACATAATTGGATATTTTTCTACTTTGTACACAATTATTCTTACTCTCCACAGAAAGGCTGCTTCTTCTCATTAGGTGATAGCAAGCACTAAAATCCTGACTTTAACAGAATAATAGTAAAAATGCCTCAGTGATTTAAGGTGAAAGCAGTTAATTGGTACATGGCTCTTGCACTTAATCATCAGGAATGTAGAAATGTCTTTTTGTTAAAAAATACAAAATGAATTATCTGTAGGCATGGACAGTGACAGCAGTAGACCATTATATGTTGTGAACTGAAACTATTGGGTCGTTGGGAAAGTCATGACACATTTTTGCATTGGAAAACAGAAAAATACGTCATGATTTTCCCGACGACCCAATAGTAAATGATGGCTATGGTAATTTTCTTTTTTTTTTTAGCTGAGCCATCCTGCCACCTGTTGGCAGCTCAGCAGCAGCTCAGCTCGGGCGGGGCATCGAACCGCTGTTGCTCAGAGCTCACACTCTTGAGCGCACTCTTAACCAACTGAGCCACTTGGCCGGCCCTATAGTGATTTTCTTAAACATCAGCCAGCCTTCTCTCCAGTCATTTCCTTCAACTGACTTCTTTGAAGTTATAGGTGAAGAGCACTGCCTTGAGATTCCTCTCATAGTTCTCATTAATAATGATAAAGTAGTATTCTAGAAATTAGAACATGCCACCTCCTATACCTTCTCCAATTCCACCCATTAGCCCATTCCAGGGTCTTTCTCTTCGTTAGGAATTTCTGTGACTGCAACTTCTGCTGTAGATATGAGAGAGGCCACTCCAGCAGCTTCCAATAAAGCAGTTCTCACAACCTTTGTTGGATCAATGATTCCTTTTTCTACCATATTCACAAAAATCTCCAAGCATAGCATCATAATCAACTCCTGAGGAACGTTGCATAATTTTCTCAACTATCAACGATCCCTCAACACCTGCATTCTTAGCAATGGTTATTGCAGGAATTTTGAGTGTTTTTTACATAATTTCTATACCAATTTTTTGGATCTTCGTTAGCTGGAGTTAATGAGCTCAAGGATGGAATGCACCAAAGCAGGGTACACCCCCCCCCCTCCCAGAACAATGCCTTCTGCAACAGCAGCTCATGTGACATTGAGGACATCTGTTACTCTATCTTTCTTTCTTTTCATTCACTTCAACATCACATGTTCTACCAACCTTCAGCACAGCTGCTCCACCTGAGAGTTTTGCCAGACATTCATTTAGTTTTTCCTTTTGATATTCACTAGTTGTGATATCTAACTACTCAATGATTTCTTGAATACATTTCCAATCTGTGCCTTGTCACCTTTTCTTCTCAAGAGCATGGCATCATCTTTGGTCACAATAACCCCTTCCAACTTTTCCTGTCGTGAGGCTGAATATCTTCAAGATTTAGAGTGAATCCTTCTTCTCCAAACACTGCACCACCAATAGCAATAGCCATGTCTTTAAGCTGATTTTTTATATTTTCTCCAAAAGCTGGAGCTCTGACTGCTACAACCTGAAGACCAAATTTTAGCCTATTCAACATGAGTGTACTTAGAGCTTCTCCAACATTTAACAATAATGACCAAGGGCTTACGGTGAAATTTTATCTATCTATCTATCTATCTATCTATCTATCTATCTATCTATTAAATTTAATTTATTAGGGTGACAATGGTTAGTAAAATTACATAGGTTTCAATTCTATAATACATGATCTATATATCACACTGTGTGCTCACCACCCAGAGTCAGTTTTCCTTCCATCACCATGTACTTGACCCCGTTTACCCTCTAGTACCATCCTCCCACCCCTTAACACTCTGATACCCATCATCTGTTATCTGCGCCTGAGATTTTGTTTAGTTGTTTGTCTTCTTCCTTTGTTGCTTTCAGTTTTATGTCCCACATATGAGTGAAGTCATATGGTTCTCAACTGTTTCTTTCTGACATTTCATTTAGCATGATAATCTCAAGATCCATCCATGTTGACACAAACGACAGTATCTTATCTTTTCTTATGGCAGAGTGTATTCCATTGTATATGTACCACATCTTTTTTATCCAGTGGTCTATCGAAGGAGTTTTTGGTTTCCCTATCTTGGCCACCATAAATAATGCCACAATGAACATTGGAGTGTATATATCTTTATGGACAAATGTTTTCAGATTTTTTTGGATAGCTACCCAGGAGAGGGATTGCTGGGTCATATGGTAATTCTATTCCTAATTTTATGAGGAACCTCCACACTGCCTTCCATAGTGACTGCACCATCTACTTTTCCACCAACAGTGTATGAGGGCCCCTTTTTCTCCACAGTCTCTCCAACACTTATTACTTGTCTTATTAACGACAGCCATTCTAACAGGTGTGAGGTGATATCTCATTGTGGTTTTGATTTGCATTTCCTTAATAGCTAGTGAAGTTGAGCATTTTGTCATAT
>NW_017731869.1:458057-460158 GCF_001890085.2 Hipposideros armiger | reverse complement strand
ATTTTGTTATTTGATGATGTTTCTGAGTTCATTAAACTGCCTATCTGTATATTCTTGCATCTCTTTGAGATTTTTCAGAACAGCAATCTTGAAATCTCTGTCATTGAAGTCACATATTTCCATGTCTTTAAGGTCATTTCTAGAGAGTTTTCATTTTCTTTCTGAGCTGCCTTGTTTCCTTGGTTATTCATGGCAATTCATGAATTATTTCTCTTCCTGGGCATCTACAGGAGTAGGTTCTGCAGCAAGTTGATATGAAGAGGTCTTTCTTTTGCTTCCAGTAGGTATTGCTGGAATATTTTATAATATTTTCTTTCTCACTGCAGCCTTTTATTTTCTCTCACACTGTAGAATTTATTTTCCCTTGCACTGTTCCAGCTTCTCATGTGATGGTCGTTTTCCTGAACATGGGCTTCTCCTCTGTGAGCAGGTCGCCTGGGCCTCAGGGCACCGCCTCTGTGGGAAGATGTAAGGGTGATAGAGTTCTGAGCATCTGAAATCTCAATGCTGCCTCTGCAGCCAGATGCAGAGCTTGTGTATCTCAGCTGCTGTGGTTGCCCCTATGGGAATCCACCCAGAAAGGTGAGGGCACTGTGGGCTGTGAGAGGCAGCTGGTGCGTTTGTGGCTACAAGCAATGGTGACTACCACCAGCCCACAGCTGTCTTGCCCCTACAGCTCTTTCCCTATCGCTGGAATTAGTTACGTGCTGTGTGTCTGCGGCTGTGGGAATGTCTCTCCAGCCTCGGGGCAGTAGATATTCCGTTCTTTAATCTGACACTGCTGCCGTTTCTTCTGCACCTAACACTGGGCCGGTGGGGATGGGGTGAGCTCTTGGGGTGGTGGTGTGGGGTAGTCACCCAGGCTCTGTGTGTTTGTTTTCTGTTTTCTTCTGGCAGTGAGGGCTTAAACCACAGTTCTCACCTGAGGTCTCTGCCCTGAACACTGGGTTCAGCCGTCTTATATGCTGATCCCTCAGGCAGGACTGTAGGCCACAAGGAGTGCGCCTGTAGCCTGGATTCTTCCCTCTCCCAAGACCACAGTAAGCTCCGGATTGCGTTCTGCAGCCTGAAGCCTGTGTCTCTTCACTTCCCTTTTCCCTACTCCCCCGCTTGCCTGATTTCAGGTGATTGGATGCATGGGTCTCTCAGATGTGCTTTTGTGTGTTGCTTAAGTTATCCTTTGTGGAATTATAGCTGTTCAATTTGTTGNATGCATTGTTGTATTCGATTTGCTAGAATTTTGTTTAGAATTTTGGCATCTGTATTCATCAGAGCTATTGGTCTGTAATTTTCTTTTTTTGTGTTATCCTTACCAGGTTTTGGTATCAGGGTAATATTGGCCTCATAAAATGAGTTAGGGTGTATTGCCTCTTCTTCAGTATTTTTGGAAGATATTGAGGAGGACAGGTGTTAGAGCCTCTCTGAATGTTCGGTAGACTTCACTAGTGAAGCCATCTGGTCCTGGACTTTTGCTTTTGGGAAGGTTTTGAATGACTAGTTCAATTTCCTTACTGTTGATCAGTTTATTTAGATTTTTCCAGCTCTTCGTGATTCAGTCTAGGAAGACTATATGTTTCTAAGAACTTGTGCGTTTCTTCTAGGTTATTGAATTTGGTGGCATATAGTCCTTCTTAGTATTCTTGCATGATCCTTTGTATTTCTGTGGTAAACTTGGCAACTTCGCTTTCATTTCTGATTTTGTTTATTTGGGTCTTTTCTTTTTTTATCTTAGTTAGTCTAGGCAAGGGTTGGCTAATTTTATTAACCTTTTCAAAGAACCAGCTCTTTGTTCCATTTTTTTTCTACTGTATTTTTATTCTGTATTTCACTTAGTTCTGCTCTGACTTTTATTATTACCATCCTACTGCTGACTTTGGGTTTCATTTGTTCTTCATTTACTAGTTCTTTAAGGTGTAACATGAGGCTGTTTATCTGGGGTTTTTCTTCTTTCTTGAGATAGGCCTGTAGTGATATAAATTTTCCTCTCATTACTGCTTTCGCTATATCCCAGTAATTTTGATAGGATGTATTTTCATTGTCATTTGTTTCTATGTATCTTTTGATCTCTCCTCTTATTTCTTCTTTGACCCAGTCATTTTTT
>NW_017731869.1:453045-457060 GCF_001890085.2 Hipposideros armiger | reverse complement strand
AGGGTTGGGGACGGGGGAAGGAGGATATGCTACATAAAAGAGACTAGAGAACTATAACCATATGTCATGATTGAAATCTCTGTTAGATCCTAGTCCCAAAATGGGTAGGGGGGTGTTCTGAGGCATTTGAGCAACAGTTAGGGAAATTTGAATATGGGCCATAGTATGTACATTAGATATTACATAATTGCTATTAATTTTGTTAAGTGCAGTATTCATATATAGTTATGTAGGATAATAGAATTCTTAGGATGTTCATGCAGAAGTATTTAAGGTGAAATGTCAAGATGCCAACAACCTTTAAAATGGTTTAACCAAAAATTTGTGGGTGAGAGGTGGGGGGAGAGAAAATGGAGAGCTACCTATAATGTGACAAAATGTTAATAATTAAGGAATCTATATGAAGAATATACTTGTATTATATTATCCTTGCACCTTGCACCAGTTTTTGACAAATTTGAAAATGTTTAGAATAACCAGTTGGAGGAGAAAGAGTAGGTATATGTATTTGAAGAGTTTATTGTTTTAAAAGGTGGATACCAGTCTATGAACCACAAAGGTCTACGAGGAAGTTTTTTGTCAGTCTAACATGAAATGGGGAAGATAAGGACAACAGAGAAAATTTTTCATGAAAATAAGTGTATCTAGTTGAAAGGACTGTTCTTTATATCATGTCATTCTGCTTTATCTTTGATCCCAAATTCCTTTTATGGAAATGATGTTGGTGGTTGTGATGACCAATTTTCTTTTTAAGGAAGTCTATAAAATCCAAAAGTGGGGAGAGCACTGAATAAAGCAGTAGTTCAGTTCACTCCTTCACTTACCAAATGGCTTCTCAAAGGCTCAGTATGTCAGACTGTCTCCAGGCTCTGGGGATCTAGAGGTGAGTAAGACAGTACTGAGCTGATCCTTCCCACACAAATGTGTCCATCTTATGCATGAGAGATAGCTGGTGACACAGGGTGTGAAGGGGTTGCCTAAAGGAAACGTTCTGAGTCAGTTTGTAGGCATTCCCCTATTTCAGCCAAATTAGTCCCATCTACCTTTTATGTATCTTCGAGGCACTGCTTAAGGTGTTTCAATAAGAGCTCTGCTATATATTTAAAAGAAAAAACTTGAAAAAAATAATGGTTTTTTTGTGCTAAAGCAAATGTTTTTGGCCATTAACTTGTAAAAAGAGTTTATCTTTGCCTAAGCACCCCTTGTTTCTATTCCAAACTTAAAAAGTAAGTACGAGTATACTTGACGAAGCAACTATCTGTAGNGTCTTGGTCAGATAGTATTTCTTTAATCAAATCACCTCATTTTTAAGCCCAACAGTTATTAATTGAACTAATCTATTAACAGTATTGCCAAGTACAGACTAGTAAGTTGATATCTCAATTAAAATTAGTTGCACTGGGCTGGCCGAGTGGCTCAGTTGGTTAAGAGTTAGCTTAAGAGCACAAACTCTGAGTAATAGGGCCACCGGTTCAGTTCCCACATGGGCCAGTGACACTGTGCCGGAGCTGAGCTGGCAGGATGGCTCAGCTGGTAAAAGCACATGCTCCTAACAAGGTTGCCTGTTTGATGGTGGGGAACACCGACCCGCAACTCAGACTGAACTCTGTACCTTGAGCTGAGCTGCCACCCGGATTGCTCAGTGGATAGAGCATGTGCTCTTAACAACAAGGCTGCCGGGTTTGACTCTTGCATGGGATGGTGGCTATGCCGACCACAACTAAGATTGTAACACAGCACCTAGAGCTTAGAGGCCACTAGCTGCTGATGGGCAGCCAGATAGCAACTGGCACCCTCCACAACTAAGATTGAAGAACAACAACTTGGCTGATCTCCTTCCCCAATTCCCCAACACTGTTTCCCTCCCCCAGTTTCCCAATTTAAGAAAAACAAAAAACAATGGAATTTTAAAATAAATAAATAAGTAAATAAATAAAAAAAATAAAATTAGTTGCACTGATATTAACTATGTGCAGAAGCCTGTGCAAGTCCTAATTGTTAGTTTCCACTTATAATTGTATAATGTCATTTTTTTAAATTAAGATCACTTTGGAAAATGGAGATTTAACTTTTTAATCACTAGAAAGCAACCTATGAAAACCTCTTAGTTTCCAAATTTAAATTTCCAAAACTACAGTACAATTTATATAGTCCAACTAAAATGGATATTTATGTTCCTCAAAGTTTCTAGTAATTTTTGTGACAGTCCTCTGTGGAAATGCCAGAAGCACACTCCAAAGCTCCAGAGAGTTCACCATTCTCTCAGGACCGAGTTTCCTTAATCTTTTAATTTTTCGCTGGTGTAAACACAATTTGCAGAGGTTTATTCTAGGGAGCTCCTGAGAGAGCTGGCCCACACCTTGTTTTTAGGATGAAAATAAAGCCTAAAGCACAGCATTGACCACCATCAAGAGCTCCCCAGGAGACAAAGGAGACCCTATGGAAAATCCCTCAGACTCCCTCCTTTTAGTCATTCCTGGGAAGATGAGAAGCGACCACTTTCTCAGAGGTGACAGAACAGCCCAAAGCACCCGTATGAACCAAACTCCCCAGGAAGAAGATGCATGGACTTGGTAAATCCCCTCCAGCAAAGGACTNCCATCCAGTATATTGTAAAATGTATTTTTAATAAGTATTTTAAATTTTGTTTGCATTTTGAAGAATTATAAGTTGGAAACAATGTTATCATCATAGAGTGATTATTCCAAAAACTCTTAGGTTGGCCCTTAAAGAAAGTAAGTAATAGGGAATTATTTGAATTACAATTTTTTAAGAAACTCTATATATCATGTTTCCTGCCGGAATCATTTGGTTATGAGTGAGTTGGAAAGGAATAAAGAAAAAGTGAGCTAGTAAAATGTGTTTTGTTGCATTTATAAGCTATGTGGTTTGGGATGAGAGTATTGGTTAAGAAAGACTGGCTAAGCTCCTGGAAGGATTTTAAATTGTATAAACTTAATTTTTGTTTGACTGATAGATTTGGTTTTGTTATGTGAAAGAAAGAAAAAGGTTGTTCTCTTTAAATAAATAGGGTAGGGTGAGGGTGGAAGACAAGAATTATTTTTTAAAACACAGATGGTGGACCATCATCAGGACTAATGGGTAAACCATGCAACAGGCACCCTCAGCACAAGTGGCTTCCATTTTCTAAAAATGTTCTTGTTGCCATGCTGTATAATGAGGCAGGAATAGGTGGCGCTCTCTCTGAGCTGCACTCTAAGCAGACCCAAGTTAGAAGGGGGTTCTTTTCCTGGTTCAGACGGCAAAGGAGGTAAGCAGGACCATTCCTGACATGAGCACCTGTTGAATCCTAGGACAAAGAGCGGGGCCTCCAGGGTTGAGTGAGTGACAGAAACACGGTACAGAGCTCGCTCTAAAAATACAAATACTTACATGAGCTGAATTTTTAAGTCGTGAAAATAGCTTTTTTTTTCTGTCCCAACAAATTTTGTCTTTAGTCATTGTTTTAACAAGGCTAATAAATTGTTCAGTAGTAGAAAACCATAGCTAAGTTTGTTGTTAGTTTAATGACAAAGAACATTTTTGGGTAAAAAGTGCATGTCAGTGGATTTTGTGATGTATGATTTCCTCTATACTCTCAGCCTAACCATTGATTCTAAGCCACCCAAAGACAGCATCCCCATGTGCAAGCCTCCCTCTCCTAAAGAAAATCAATTTCTGAGCTTTGGGCTGAGGGTAACTCAGCCAGTGGTACACACTCACAGCTAATTTGAAAGAAGTAGTAAAATTACCTGCACTTTCATCTTTCAAAGTAGCGTATTTTTGTTTCTCATTGACATCTAAATGAGATCCCTATGTGGTGCCATTTCAAGTTGTGATCCTCATGTGGTGCCATTTAAAAAAAAAAGTTTGGGCCGGCCGAGTGGCTCAGTTGGTTAAGAGCTCGCTCAAGAGTTTGAGCTCTGAGCAACAGCGGTTCGATGCCCGGCCCGAGCTGAGCTGCCGCTAAGCTGCCAATAGGTAGCAGGATGGCTCAGCTTAAAAAATAAATAAA
>NW_017731869.1:450689-452114 GCF_001890085.2 Hipposideros armiger | reverse complement strand
AGTCCTTTTTCGTTAGTGTCTTTTTGTGCTGTCATGGCTGCCTTGATGTCCTTTTGACTTTGGGGAAGAGCCAGAAGTTGCATGGTGCCAGATCTGGTGAATAAGGTAGATGAGGATACACCATAATATTTTAATTTGACAGAAATTGCCATATACCAGCAGCAGTGTGTGGCATGGAGTGTTGTCATGATGGAGGATGATTTAGGCACACTTTAAAACACACCTTCTCTCAATCGGAGCTCACACCCGACTGAGTACACCAAGCAATTTGAAATTTCTCACACACTGTTATTACTAAGATTTGATGTGCCGCTTCCCATATTGAATATCCCTGCCTTTCTGTTGGATGGCACTCAGAAGCAGCATTTACTATATTTTTTTATCACAATGGAAAGGCTCCGTGTCACACATTGCTTCTACTATAGCAATTTCTGCCAAAAACATGACAGTGTGTCCTCATCCACCTTATTCACCAAATCGGGCACCGTGCAACTTTTGGCTCTTCCCCAAAGTCAAAATGACCATGAAAGGTAAACGTTTTGAATCGATTCAGTACTTCGAGGCAGCCATGACAGTGCAACTGAAGACACGAAAGAGGACTTCCAGAACTGCTTCAGAAAGTGGCAAGAACAATGGGATAAATGTGTTCAAAGCGAGGGGAGGTATTTTGAGGAGGATTAATGGCAATGTGTTCTTTACTGTAGTAACTTTTTTAATTTAAACATTCACTGTGGTTTTTGATAACACATCGTAAGTGCCATCTTTCCTCTGAAGAGACCCAAACTGTTTACACTAACAAATTGAGGAGCCCTATATTTTCATCCTGTTGTATACTGAGAAAAAAATGACACACAAAATATAAAGACCTTGAAAGGAAAAAAAGTGAGCCCCAGGTGGCCTTCCTGATATGTTTTTGGGAGGTTTGGAAAAGAACCCTTCCACATACACCCATACTTTGCTTTCATAAAGCCTGACATTTTACAAGTGGACTTCTTATTTTCTGTTAAGTATTTTAAAAATTCTTTATAAGTTTTCAGAATAGTAAGATGCCTTAACAACTGTTAATGATGACCAATGAGGCTTTTGAAATTATTTAATGAGTTAGAGATTTAGTGTGAAATGTAAGGTGACCCAAATTCCCACTAAGATATAAAGTATCAACATTTAATTACACTGTGCATAGGTGACCGTGCTAGGGGCTGGCATCTGATCCTTTCCTGAAAAACTTTGATGACTGAGGAGGGGAGAGAATTCAAAGCTACTTCATCCTAAAGTACAGTGGGCAGCATAGAATAATGTAAAAGACACCCAAAAGGGACATGCCCGTAGATATACTATCTTCACTTTGTTACGGGGAGTAGCCCTGTGGCCCAGGACTAAAACCTGCATGGGGTTTGCTAATATCCACCCAGTGTTCTGTCCATC
>NW_017731869.1:441502-444210 GCF_001890085.2 Hipposideros armiger | reverse complement strand
AATTTGTGTCAGTGAGGATAGTGGTTTCTTCCAGCTTTGATGTGTGTGATGATCTTATGGAGACAGAAGCAAATGCCTTCCTTAGGTTTGGTTTTACATAAACAACAGTTGACACTAATAATAGAAAAATGCTCTTAAGTTTTGACCATGGTTTGGGTTTCCGTCTCATTTTTTAAAGGGCTAGCAGGATCAAAGATGCCTTTCTGAGGAGTGCAGACACAGACTTCTAAATCATGGCAACTTTTTCCTAACTCATCCTTGCCCACAATGTAAAGATGAAAATCTTGGTGGCTGAGATGTGAAACAAAACAGTTAAACTGCTTTAATTGTTACCATTGACAAAGTTCAGTGTTGCTGGCATTGCTGTTGCTGTGTTAATGACCCATGAATAATTGTTTTTAATTTTTAACCACTGATGTTTATAGTCTTTCAGTCCTGTTTTTTATATCCATTTTAACACTGTAACGCACAGCTCCAAGTTAAATTCTGTGTCATTCATTGTTCCTTTCAGCCATGTAAATAGAATGTGGCTGGTTAGGGCTTGGGGAAAGAAGAAAAACATTGGCTGTATCATTTGAGAAAATTGTAAACATTTAGAAATGGGTTCAGTCTTTTCAGTCAGGCTATCAGATGATACCAACCATCCTCTAAGGAAGTGAAAAAAATTCTGAGCTTAAACAACAGATCCCAAATGTTTCTGAAGTTTGAAAGGCAAGTTTTCTGTGAATACTTGTCTCAGTGCCTTCTGTATTCTATTGCTAGATGACTCCTAAATCCAAAAGGAAGAGTATCCACAGCCGGATGCTGCGGCCAGTTTCCAGGGCCTTCGGTGAGTATGTTGCTAACGCCAGTCCTTTCCTTGTACCTATGAAACACCCTCCACAAGGGCCTCCCACTCCTTTAGAGATGCTTTAGATGAGCAAATATTGAGAATGAGAGTCAAGTGGATGTGTACTATTCCGCGATAGACTCCAAATTACTTTTAGGAATTTTTTTATCCATCTCTATGCAATAAGTGTGGGTCTTGGGGTTTGCTTTGTTTTAGAAATGGAGTTTGATCTGGATAAAGCCCTGGAAGAGGTGCCAATTCACATTGAGGATCCGCCTTTCCCCTCTGTCAGACCAGAGAAGCGGAGCTCAGGCTTGATCTCTGAGTTGCCCTCCGAAGAGGGGAGGAAACTGGAGCACTTCACCAAGTTAAGGCCAAAGCGGAACAAGAAGCAGCAACCCACTCAAGCAGCGGTAGGTGAAGCGCAGAGACCCCGACTCCCTCACCCTTTCCTTCTTGGGGGGAAGCTGGCGAGTCCTGCCCGGTGGGAAAGCTCGCAGCTAGGGAAAAGAGCCCCTTTGCGTGTGCTATGCATGCAAACTTTTCTCCACTGGGTGCTCAAACAATGTTGGAAAGACAATTCTGTCAAGTTTCCCACTGTTCAGCACAGGGTTGCCTTTGAACATCCTTAGAAAAACACCAGTCATGTGGGCAAGAGGAACAGGTGATGTCTGTAGTGTAAAAACATTGAAAAGAAGTACCAAAGAATTTATTTGTAGTTAGAAATTGTTGGCATTTGGTTTTGGAGTGCACACGTGTACCCCCACCTCCATTTGCTGACCTGCTCTGGTGCCTTTGCTTTTGATAACCTAGGTCTGAGTGACAGGGTGACTCAGCGTCCAGCTCACTGTATCACAGGGACAGATCGAATTGTGCTAAGGAGCAACTTTATCCTGTGTGTCTCGATAGTTAATGTCTTTTCTCTCCTTTACAGTCAGACTTCTTGAAAACGTTTGTCTGTGCCTGTTGTCTTTCTTCCACACCTTCCAGTCACTCCACCAAGCTTTCATTCTATACCTATCCACCCCCAAAACTGCCCTGCCAAGGTCACTCCTGACCTAATCCTTTGGACTCTTCTCAGCTGTCATCTTAGTTGATGTCTCACCAGTCATTTGACACAGAAAGCTCCAGCCTTGCTGAAAGGCAATTTCCATGGGCCTCTGAGACATCCCATTCTTTCCTTATCACCCACCTCTGCAGTGAGGCCTTTTCAGTTTTGCCTGCCTGGCCCTTGAGTGTAATGTCTGGGTGATGCCATCTAAATCCATGGCCACCATCTCCCTGTTGTTGACTCCTGCCTTCTCTGCTGAACTCAAGATTCAGGACCCGCCTGCCTCCTGAACTTGGATGTCCCAGAGCACCTCAGGCTCAACAGCATCAAAACTGGGAGCCGATCTTTCTCTGTAAACCTGCTCTTCCTCCGTTATCCCCACCCCATGGAGTATCACCAGTTAACAAGTTAGACACCTGGATATGATCCTGAACACCAGTTCCTCACCACCAACCCCAACCTCCCCTTCACTTTTCTCCTCCCTCCTTGTCATCCTGTTGTCTCTTCCTCCATGCTGTGTGTCAGTCCACCAGCAGACACACACACACACACACACACACACCCCTCCTGAGCTAATAACTGTTCATCTTGCATAATTCCATTAAGGCAAGACTTCTTCCAGAAAGCCCTTCCTATCTTCCATGAGGCTGTGATTGCATAACACCAGGGATGGACACTCTCACAGACGTGTGCACAGTGCACAGCCTGAGCAATCCTGCATGGAGGCCCTGATCCCCAGTGCCTGACCCTGTTACAGCTCTCGGCATACAGTGTTTTCTCAGCACTCTCCCCTCCTTGTCTGTGAACTCTGTGTAAGAAGGCATGTGG
>NW_017731869.1:396459-441032 GCF_001890085.2 Hipposideros armiger | reverse complement strand
ATGTGAAATGATAGTTTTAGTTTCCCCTTGATTAAGTCCGTGGCTCAGGGAAAGAGAATGGTGTATACTTTTTTCTTTACACATTTAAAAAACAAGAAAGAAGAGAAGGGAAGAAGGCTGTGACAGAATTCTCACAGAGTTGGCATATCCCAGGCGGTTCCATCCTGGGACTCTATAGCACAAGGGTGCGTCCTAGGTAATGGATTATGGCCATGGGTCTAAATAAATCTAGCTTCTTCCTGAGACTTGGTGAACTGAGAAACATGGCATAGCTTGCTTTCCCTTGGGTTCATAGTGAAAATATACTGCCTTAGGATTTCACAGTGCTTCCGTTTTCAAAGTGCTTCCACATATAACAACTCTGTAAAGCTACCACACAGGCACTGTCACCCACGTTTTTCAGCCAAGGAGGAGGAGGTTGTAGCTTATCTTTGTGACTAATATTTGGTAGCAGCAATCATTTAGTATTATCATTGTCTTGTTTTTGTTTGCTTGTTTCTTTGTTTTGCTAGGATTGAGTAGACTTAGTCCACCCTAAGTCTATTGTAGCTTTTCTAGAGCTTGTCCTTGACCTCCAATACCCCTACTGAGCTTTTTCAGGTGACAGAATTCTCAAAGCCAAGATATGGACTGTTTTTACTTTTATCGTTTATGATACCAAATGTGTCACCACACTTGGTTACCATATTTTATTAAGATTTTTTTCATCTATGTGCATCAATGAGAGAGACCTAATAATTTTTCTTGTCTAGACCATCCATCTAGTCTCATCTAGTTTGGGTTTCAAAATTATACTATCTTTGTAAAATTAGTTGGGAAGTGTTCTCTCTTTTTCTATCTCTGAAAATTATACTAGCTCTATAAAATTAGTTGGGAAGTGTTCTTTCTTTTTCTATCTCTGGCACAGTTTGTATATACCAGAGATTTTCGGTCCCTCTCCTGAGAAGCCATCTGGGCCTGATGTGTGTGCACATGATGCTTTTGTGTAGATTTCTTAACTAGGGATTTGCTTTCTTTTGTTATTGATCTACATAATTCTTCTTGAGATTATTTTGGTAATTTCTATTTTTCTAGGATATTGTCCACTTAGTCTAATTGTTCATTTAATTGTATATAGAATTCTTGTAAGTTTTTAATCTCTGCTATGTCAATAGCCACATCCCATTCTTCATTTCTAATGTGTTTTAATGCCTCTTAATTTTGCAAGGTTGTTTCTTTCATTAGTCTTGGTCTTTTTTTAAACAATGTATATGCTGACAGGAGCCAGTTCCCCCAAAGGCAACTTGAGATTTGCAAATCAGGATTACAGAAAGTAACTTTCCCACCATTCTACCAAGATATAAGACGAGATATCCTAGCCACATGAGAATTTGTCCTTGTGCCCAACAGAATGGACAAGATACATGTTCTTTCCTAATGGCCCACAACCTATCTATGTGAAACATTAATTTAATACACCTTCATGGACAAATCAAGCATGTGAGTAAGTTCACTGTGAGTTGTCCATTCAAAGAGATATGCTAACTTGGTGAATAATTTCCTTAGAACTTCTTACCAGCTTCTCTCTTGAGACCCAGGCTATCGATTCCTTGCTAGACACCTGCCCCTGGACTTCCAGAGCACTTTAAACACTTGGGTGAAATTGCACTCATCATCTTCTTCCCCAAGCCTGATCTTTGAACTGCGTTCCCTAGAAACCACACTCCCATTCACTCAATCTAGCAACTTGTACCTCATCTTAAGCATCTCTTTTCTTTCTAGTCTCATTTCTCCAGTCCTTAAGCAGCCCCTCACCTCCTCCAGATTAGACTAGACTATTACAGGAGTCTTTCATTTGTGTTCCAAAATAGATTTCCCTACTTACAATTCCTGACTTCTCCAATATATCCTTCATGCTGCCCCAGAATTACCTGACCAAAATACACGTTGGACCACATCACTTACCTGTGGGCTCCCTATTACTTACAAAGTAAATTCCACACTCAGTGTAGGATTCAAGGCAGTTCACCATTGGTCTTTGTGTTATTTAGTTGGGAAGTTTTCATTCAGCTGGAGGTAAAGAGAAATACTCAACTAAAAATGACTTAAATGATGAGAAATATTTATTTTCTCACCTTACAAGAAATCCAGAAGTCTCCCAGGTGTTGTCCACCATTCTGCTCCAGCATGTTGGCTTTTGTCCTCAGGCCTGCCCGCTTTTGAACTCCAGGTGGCTGCTGCAGCTCAGACATGACACCCTCCCTCACATAAACATACAGAAAAAAACACATTCCTTCCTCTGCAAGAAAACTTGCCCAGCAGCCCCTAGTAGATTTTCCCTAATATTTCTCTGGCCAGGATTGTATCACATGCTCCTGCTAACAGTCATAGCCTAGGAGATAGAGTTGTGGTATTTGGTTTACACAAATAAGTATACACATCTTGAAATCAGGGTTCTTCCAGCAAGAAAGAAAGAAAGCAGGCGAGAGGGTTTGGAGTGGCCACTATTACTATCCACCAGAGTTTACACTCAGCAGTTAACCCCATGCACACACCTCAGGTCCCTGGCCTCTGGTTATTATCACCATTCTCAAAACTTAGCGCGTTTCATTGTTTTATGCATTCTTTCTTCCTTTACCGTATGCCTCCATACCATTCTCCACCTTTAGAAACACTCCATTCTTCACAGCTGTTAGATCTGAGCTGCTTCTGACATACCATCAGCATTAATCTTGCACCAGGCCATGTGTTCATAGTGTGTTCCTCATTTGTTTCCTTCTGCCCTTGTCACAGTTGTACATGTGACTTCTATTCCAGTAGATAATAAAGGCCCTGGTTTATTCAGTCTTGTCCTTCCTATGGCCCTTATCACAGTGCCTTAAATGTAGCAATAAATGTTTGCTGAATTAAGTTGAATGCCAATTAACATTACACTTGTTTGGTTTGCAGGTCTGTGCTGCCAACATTGTCTCCCACGATGGTGAACAGAATGGTCTCATGGGGAGAGTAGATGAAGGTGTAGATGAATTTTTCACCAAGAAGGTGACCAAAATGGATTCTAAGTGAGTTCAGAGTCATTACTAATAATACTTTTTAATTTCACATTTAAATTACTAACAACTAACAATTAACTTTGTATACTAAGGCTCATTTACACACACACACACACACACACACACACACACACGTGTATATACATGTTTTTTAATGGAATTTACTGTTCTGATGGTTTGCAAAATGTGATCTCTGGGCCAGCAACATCACTTTCCATCCCTATCATCTGGGATCTTGTTAGGAAGGCAAATTCTCAAGTCTCCCCCAAACCTACTGAATCAAAAACTCTGGAGGTGGTGCCCTGCATTCAGTGTTTGAATAAACCCTCCAGGGGATATACTGAGCATGCTCAAGTTTGAGACCCATCATGCTATTTTAAAACAGACCACAAAACGTACCATCCCAAAGTGTTTGTCTAGGGTGTTATCACCTTCACTTGGATGATTCTATTACGGGGCAATGAGCTTCGACAGCTGAAATTACTTATATCTAAATTCTCCTTGTTCATAATCTCACATATATGAGGGCTGTACATCATTGCTAGGTGGCACAACCTCAACAGTGTTTCAAAATGACAACAGAATTAATGAAGAGGCTTCAGAGTTAGCCTCTGAAATGTTCTGTCTGCATTTTCTTATTACTAGGTGGAGTTTTCTTAAAAGATGGCTTAGGGGTACTTTTATTAACAGTTGTTTAACTTAAAATACTCTATATTCTTTAACATTATTGATACCAAGTTTTTAAATCCCTAACTAAATGGAGATCCATCTCAAAATACACTCTTAACCTGGATTTGTGTCTACGAAGTGTTCTTCACCTTGAGATATCAAATTCAGGAAGGAATTGAAACCATATGATAAGCCGAAGGTGGGCAGGCCGATCACAGGTACGGAAGAAACCAGCCTATTCTGCGGATTGATGTGCGTTATCTTGCCTCAGCAGGATGGTGAGGCAGAATTTTTATAGCCATAACAGTGCGACTTACTGAATGTTATAAGCTTCTGGACCCGGTCATTTATCTTTGACACTGGCCTTGAAGGTTGGCATACTAAGAAAAATTCTATTCTATGCCTCAAGAACCAACCTAAATGTCATTTATTCTTTGAAGCTTTCCCATAACTGCTCCCTCTGCCCGCCATGTTAATTGCTCTTTCTCTTAAGCTGACTCAACACTTTTTTTTTTTTTTTGTCCTCGGAACACATCTGTGAGGAGAAACATAATCCTCAGTGAGTTTGTTTGTTTTTATAGCTAAGGGAATGGATGAACAGATTCTCAATGTTAAAGCATCAAGCAATACCAACATAAACAGACCAAAACTGGAAAGTCCCTCTTAATGATTTGCTTTCAAGTCTTTTTTCCCCATAGAAGGCTGCTGTTGTTATTCAGAAGCAAATGTGGGTTTTATTTTTCATTCTAACGTAAGTGTCTGACGCAGCCTATGATGTGTAGTCAGCCCTCAACCACTATTGGTTGAATGAATGAAGATGATCTAGGCCTGTGTATAAACTACAGATAGCATTGTAGGCTCTTTTTTTTTCCCCAAACTTTAGAAATGGATATTTAGTTAGAGGAAAGGTCTATGTACGTTTGACCTGAACCCCGTGTGTTGCTATACCTGCCCCAGTGTGATTTCCTCTACCCTACATGCTACGTCTTTAGTAGGCTTAGAATGAAAGTTGGGCATATTTTATAAGGTATAAAATCTGCTTTCTACAAAGACACTGCTCTAGGAGGATTCTGTTATGTTCCAGAACAAATAGAACCGGATACATTAATTTTCATCATATAGTGATGGACTCTACTAGAAGTTGTGATTTGTTTCATTTCATTTTGCTATATAAAAGCAGATATTGTCAGTTTGATATGTAAAGGTCTGAGCATAGGTAAAACCATGAAATGATGTGAAGAAAGTTTGAAAATCACAGTTTTATATGCTTATAATTTAAAATGTCATACGTTCTACAAGACTTTTTATCAACAACAAAAAAAGTTCCTTGTTTCTTTCCCTGTTCCTCAGATGCAAGTAATTCCTATTCCTTTAGCTGTTCATTTATTTTTTTATTAGTTTCATGTGTACAAAACAATGTAATAGTTAGACATTTATACCCCTCACAAGGTGATAACCCCCTCCCCCAATCTACTACCCCTCTGACATCATATAGTAGCTGTTACAATTCCATTGACCCTATTCCCTATGTTGTTCTCCGTACCCTGTGACTATATATATATATATATATATATATATATATATATATATATATATAAATAATATTAATTATATATATTAAATTATAGTTGACATTCAGTATTATTCAGTTCAGCTTCAAGTGTACACTGTAGTGGTCAGGAATCTACACCGTCCATGAAGTTGACTCCCTAATAAGACAAGTGTCCATTGCATACTCTACGAAGTCTTTACATTATTGATTATATTCCCCAAATTGTCTTTCGTATCCCCGTAACAATCTTGTGGTTACCAATTTGTGCTTTCTAATCCCCTCACCTTCTCCCTCATCCCCACCCCACTCCAATCATCAATTTTTCTCTGTATCTCTGAGACTATTTCTGTTTAGTTTGCTTATTATTCAGTTCTCATATATATGTGAGATCATATGGTATTTGACTTTCTCCGTCTGACTTATTTCACTTAGCATAATGTTCTCTAAGTCCATCATATCATTGCAAATGGTAAGATTTCATTCTTCTTTATGCCCGAGTAATACTCCATTGTATAAATATACCACAGTTTCTTAATCCAGTCATCTACCGATGGGCATTTTGGCTGTTTCCATGTCTTGGCTATTGTGAATAGTGCTGCAGTAAACATAGGGGTGCATATATTTTTTTGAATTAGCGTTTTGGGTTTCTCTGGATAGATATCTAAGAGCAGAATTGCTGGGTCATAAGGTAGTTCCATTTCATTTTTTGAGATACCTCCATACTGATTTCCATAATGGCTGCACAAATCTGCGGTCCCACCAACAGTGCACCAGGGTTCCCTTTTCCCCAAAACCTCGCCAGCACTTGTTGTTTGTTGATTTATTGGTGATAGCCGTTCTGACCGGAGTGAAGTGGTATCTCATTGTGGTTTCTATTTGCATTTCTCTAATGACTAGTAAGTTGAGTGTTTTTTCATGTCTGTTAGCTATCTGTATGTCCTCTTTAGAAAAATGTCTCTCATGTCCTCTGCCCATTTTTTAATTGGGTTAGCTGTTTATTTTTTACTTTGCTTACATATTCCTTAATAACATTTTTTTTGCTATTTTCTGTTTTTCAGATTTAGATAGTAACTATAACTGTTGACTTCTTACTATAGCAGATAATAGTAATTTAGGTCTTACACACTCTGGCCCTACTGCCCAATCCAGCTAACCCATGCAGACAAACACACACACACACACACACACACACACACACACACACACACACACACTTTCCTCTCCCCATCTTCTAACTTCTAATTTAGTTATATCTAAATTGTTGGTTCCATCAATATTGACTGTTGACTTCATTATAACCATGTAAATACGCATAACTGAGTTATATGTATACTATGACATTCCCTTTCCTAGACAACATTGTATTTTCCCTGGGGTTAATAATTGTCCCATTTTCATTTGCTTGGTTTCCTGTGTTGCTATCACTGACATACCTCTAAGTCTCCAGTAAAGGGATAAACTCTCTCAGTTTCACCTTCATGGACCATCCTTCACTGCTGTCTTACTGACTCCACTGTGACGACCTATAAGCCCATTCCACTGCTGTCATCCTGGGGTCTCCCTTCCTCATCTGCCTGGGTCTTCCTTCCCCTCCTTCCTGTATCCTTTTCCTATTTCCTTTGGCCTGTGTCGTCTTCTTCCTTACTTTACTCCCTTGTTTGAGTGGAGCACCTCCTGGGCTTGCTTTCTGAGAAAGGAAGCATGAGAGATGAGTTTCTGAAACTCATGTGTTTTCATTGTGATTAATAGTGTAACTAGGTTTAGAATTCTAGATTGGAATTCATTTCACCTTAGAATTTTGAAAACTGTTCCCTTTATCTTGGAATTTCTGGTGTTTCTATATGAATCCAATGTCATTTTAAGTTCTGATCTTTGTTTGTAACTGATATTTTTCCTCTTCTCCAGAAGCATTTGGGGTCTTCTCTTTGTTTCAGTATATTGAAATTTTGTGATGATAATGATCTGGGTCGCTCTTTTTTGTTTGTTTTAACCCATTTGCTGGGCACTACTGGGCCATTTCAATGTGGAGATTCACATCCTTTAGCTCTGAAATTTTAAAACAAATATTTGTCTTAATTTTTTCCCTTCCTTTTTCTCTATATTCTTTTCCTTAAACCTTCAGTATTCAAATTATGTGTTTCCTCTATTAATTCACTAGGTTTTTTTTACCTTTTCTCTCCTATTTTATCATTCTTTTTATTACCCTGCCCCCCATTTTCTGAGAAAGTTCCTCAGTTGTGTCTTCCGATCTTGAGTTTTCCACTTCTGTAATCACATTTTACTGCTATTCTTTTTTTCATAGTTGCAACATTTTTTCTCTGTCATGTTGAAATGGAAGGGGCACTAACGAAATGCATTTGTTTCTGGGCTTTTCCTACTAATGCTTTAGTGGTCATCTTTCCCAGATTAAGTCAGTTTTCACTCATTACTATTTTGCCTTCCAGGCTTTATTAGTTTTTCCTTTTCTCTGAGGTTTACACCTTTTTTTTTTTTAATCCCTTGCAATGGTTTTATAGGACACTCGGGAGCTAACAGTGTTCAATCTGCCAACTTTAAATGAAAGGCAGTGATGGTTCATCCCACTCAGCCCATTTTATTTCCACTTTCTCCTCATCTAGTTCCCAAGTTTCTGAATATTCTTTTTGACAGTCCTCTGCCAAAGCTGTCTATCTTCATTTTGTTGCCTCTTTCCGTGGTATTACATTTAAGCAAGGATCCAAGTCTTTGTGTTGAACACCAAGGGTGGGATTTCAGATGTTATCTAATGATAACATGGAAGGATTTTCGGGGGTTATTTGGAAATCTGGCCCTTTTTATTGTGCACCAAATTAAATGAGGCAGTCACTGCCCTGCCACCTTCCCAGCTCCTCACCCCTGTGTCTAGAGTGCAGACAGCTTTGTTGGAAGTTATTTCAAGTGGAGAGACACTTGACTATTGACTAGAACATTTAAATATTAAACAAACTAACCTCTGCTCCCAGTCCTACCATTCTCAGTCTTAGCTTGTCTGTGCCTTAGTGCCCTCATCTATGGATATAATAATAATATTCCACCTTCCTCTTTATTTCCTAAGTGCAATGACTCTCTCATCAACTTTCAAATGCTTCAGAATGGTTGCCATACAAACAGCAATCTTTTTTATATTTTGACTGATTGTTGCTGGAACTTGAGTTACAGTAAAACCAGCAGGATTTGTTCTTTTGAATCACAGGAGATCGTCAGCAAGAGGCTCAGATTTTCATGAGCTTAGTGAAGGAAGTGATGAAAAGAAAAAGCGAGATTCTCGGAAAAGTGGCTTTCTCAATTTAATCAAATCCCGGTCCAAATCTGAGCGACCACCAACGGTCTTGATGACAGAAGAGCCCTCCTCACCAAAAGGGGTGGTTAGAAGTCCAGCCATAGATACACCCAGGAGGGACATGAAGCCAACCGAGCACAATGGCAATTCTGAACGGATGGAAGATATAAAAACACCCGACTCCCTTGAAGAAAGTCAAGGGGAAGACATGGGAAAGGTGGAACGCAATGACAGCAAGGGCAGCCCGCAGGGAGGGCGGAGGTACGGGGTCCAGGTGATGGGCAGTGGTCTGCTGGCCGAGATGAAGGCCAAGCAGGAGCGGAGAGCGGCTTGTGCACACAAGGTAAGGCAGGGGCCCTTTTGACTCGTCTTTGGGTTTTTCCCCCCATGGGTGAGAGAGGTACAGAAAATTAGCCTGTTGGTTAAATAAAAATCCAAAAACCAAAGACTCTTTTCTGAAGAACCGAGATCACTGACCACAAAGGCATGGTCATGTTTTCCCTTTGGCGCTAGGGCCAGGCTCTTCCCAAAAGCCACAGCAATTGAGGTAAGTTGGTGACTGTACCTGCCCAGGTGCTTCCTGTGCATTTTATAGAAGTGTGTGACAGCAGCTCCAGAGAAATGCTTGAATCAGGGAAAAGACTGAGTCTGTTGAATTGCGGTGGAGACCTGAGGGTGACTGGAGATAGGAGAACTGACATCGACAAATAAAAACACTGAAGCCAGGTTCCAATTATAGAAAGCTAGATTTATTTTTCACTTGTTTCATAATTTATTCTCTTTTTACAAACCTAAAAATTCCTTGCGATATTCCAGATTTAAAAGTCAAAAAGCCAAAAACTGCACATCAATTTTATTTGAAGTATCAGAATAATTGTTTTAAGTTCACCTCAACGAACCCGTGATTTTCAGAAAGTACATGGGTGGGGAGGACTGTTTATATTACTTACAAGCAACTGATCATTTTTTCATTAAATTCTGTCTCCCACATGATTTTACCAACTTCCCTCCATAGTTCTTTCTACCTTCGGTACCCCGTTATCTAGCAATTTCCTGGTTACAGATACCTCCTACCTTACTAACCTTAGGGAAGAGTTGAGGGGGACTATATAACTCTATTCTGCCAATTCAACATGGGAGGCATGAGACAGCCTTCACTGGTCAGAATTCTGAATAAATACTATGAGCACATCATTGATGAGTTGGATGCCCTAGAAAATGTTTATATTTTAATCTGTTTTATAGGATTTCTTTGAAACAGTAAATGTATTGTTTTCACCAATGAGCAGTTTATTTTATCACTGTCTCCATTGATGAGCAGTTGCCTTTTGGTGGAAAGATGAGACGTGCTGCAGGGCTTTTTCCATGTGCTTTGGATTTGATATGTAAATTGGCTGAAAATGACCAAGTCCTTATGGTTTAATATTTTTATTTGTTCAAGGCTTATACCAGCGATGTCTTAGCACCATCTAGTGTCTATTTGAAACAACAATAATGATAAAAATAGGTATTTAAAATTTGAACCACTCGGGAGTATTCATTCTATCTGAATAACAAAAAAATAAGAGAAAGAGGTTTTTTTTAATTAGTTTTATAATATTTTCCCCTAAAATTCTATTGCTGTATTCTTTATAAAGGTAGCAACATAAGCATCAGTGGTAAATATACCATTAATAAAAAATATATATATGTCATCTTCACTTTCCAATTCTCTTTACACTATTCGCTTTTAATATGTGTATTTCAAGAAAAAGAACTGTGAAATGAAGATATGGCATCTAATACTTATTAACAAAGGAGAGTAACAGACATTGAATGCTTAGAAGCCACATCTTTTCTGCTGGGGCCATGTAGTCAGCTGTCTACACTCAATCAGTTGGCTGAGTCCTAGCTTTATCCTTATAGTTCCTACCTTTAGAGAGTGGTATTTAACCTTCCCCATCTCTGCCATCACAGACTCATTCCATCTGAAGTTTGTGGGTTTTGTAAATTAATTCCAGCCTGTTCACCTGTATTTGCCTCTTAAACAATAGATCTGTGTCCTTTGGCTCTGCCTCAGTGTCAAGGAAGACCCTGCCCATTTGGGGGCCCCTTTCACCAATTTTGTACATCAAAGTTGAAAAGGTTTCCACAGCTTTTAAAACTTGATTTTTGGAGCCCAACTTGGAGAGGGCCCTGTGAATTTATAGAGGTGTCAGTTGCCCCATCACAGGGAGCATCAGGGGCAGCAGAGCCCACATAGCAGTTCAACAAGAAAAACAGGAAGCAGCTTCCCCAGACCCACACACCTCTCACCTGTGGGGAGCTTCCAAGGAACTGGCCGCCCTGTGGCCCCAGAGCCCTGACTGTAAACACAAAACAGAAGGTATTCCTCAGAGCCTTTTCCTGAGAGCCTCAGGGAGACAGAGGTCAGACACCATCAGTGTAACAGCAGTAGAGCTGAGGCATTCCTTGTTGCCTTTTATTACTGCTTTGTTTCTTTTTCTTACTCTTAAATAAATATGTACTTGGGGGGGGGGTGTGCTTGAATTTTTTAGAAGCTTGGGAATGACACCATCTCCCAGGAGTCTTCCAGCCTGGCCATGAGCAGCACAGAACGGTTGGATGGAGGTGGGGCAGGTAAGTCAGGCTGTCGCCATCACCCCCTTAGGAAAAACACTTCCTTACTTTCTGGTTCTAGGAGTCGCACGTGATTGACGAGAAAAATAAAGATAGGGAGGCAAGAACAGGCCGCTGTGTTGTATATTCTCAATTTTCACCTAAAAGAAAACGACCTTCTCTTGCCCCAGCTCCACTTGGAGGCACCTCTCCCACCACTAGTATAGCTGTGTGCCTGGATAGGGCACCTTTTCTAATTCCTAAAAAGAAATTGCATTGAGAGGAACTCCCAAGCTGTGGGCATTTGCAGAGGGAGGACATGTTGGGAACATGGCTGATGTTTTTTAAACACGTCGTACATAGTATGTGGAAGGTGGCTCTTTTGTTTGATAGGAGGGAATGTTCTCGCCTTTCAGCTTGAACATCCATAAATACCTCGTGTCCTTCGTCCCGCCCACTTTTCAGGTATAGTAAAAGAATAAGATACCTTAGATGGAAACTGGAGAGTGACTTGAAAATTGCCTGTTAGCAACCTCATTGTGCCGTTTGGAAGTTTTTATGCTTTCGTCTCTTCATGCAGTCAAGGAATATAAATTGTATTTAACAGGCTTATTTTTGCCAGTCATCCGGTTAAATTAAGGCAGCAACAGGGATAGAGGCTGGGCGTAAGATGACATTTCTGAGCTGTTCTCACGAACCATGAGGTTCTGGCCGTTGGCATAGCCTTCCTCCCTCAGGACCTGCAGCTGGACCCCTCACTGATTATTGTCCAGAACTGTGGTGCCCATAGTTGGTTATACCTGGTGCCCATAGTTGGTTATACCTGGTGCCCATAGTTGGTTATACCTGCACCTTGTGCCAGGTCCGGGGAAGATCTGACTGCTTCAGGTGCGTTAAGAACTGCTATCTCGGCACATTCATGTGGACCTGCACACTGTTCATTGGGAGGCTTGTCATTTGTGCAATAGTCAGGGGTGATCAGAAGAGCACCATCAAGTCCATTTTCTATGAAGAATTTTAGTCTTCCACCAGCATGTTTCTGTTCTAAAAATATATATAACGGGAAATGACTAAACAATTTCAGCAATTTGGGCCAGGCTTTTCCTCGCTTCACATGATTGGTTTCTTTCACCTTTGATTTTTTAACATCAAGTGTGCTTTTTGTACCCATTTTCACTTCAGTGCCTAAACTGCACCCAGGTCTACCGGAGACCCGCTTCAATTTGGGGACCCCAGAAAAGAATGCCAAAGCAGACCCCAAAGCGGACATGGGCTCCCGCCGGAGCTCCTGCAGCACACCCACCAGCCCGAAGCCCCTCCTGCAGTCCCCTAAGCCCAGCCTGGCGGCACGGCCCAGCATCCCACAGAAACCGAGAACCGCCTCACGACCTGGTAAGGGTTTTTCTGGTCAGGGAGTGACACTGAGACCAGTGGCTTCCCAAGGCGATTGGGTTGGGACTCCAGTGACGGTTTCCAGAGCTGCCTATGAATGTGGGCTCGGGGTCTACAGAGGGAGTCATGAGAAGCCTGCCAGAGTCTGTGGAATTGACGAAAGCTGGAAGCTTCCTTTATTCAGCAGCAAGGCCACCAACTCAGAGACTGTCCTTGCATTCAGGGCAACAAGCTGCAGGGTGAAACTGGAAAAGCAGTGTTTTTTTGTACTGACCCATTTGTAGTTCTTGAGGTCGCTTTCTGAAACCTGTCTCCAGGGTGGAGAGACCCTTCAGAAGGCTGCCATTTAAGGATGAGGGACACAAATAGGGATAGCGTAAGTTTCTGTTTTTACCTCATAGTCTGTGAATTACTTAGGGTTTAGAACAGGGCTTGGCAAACTGGGGGCCTGTTTTGTAAATACACTGTCACTGCGTTGCCACACCCCGTGTGCACACATCATCTCTGGCTGCTTTGTGCTCAAGGGGCAGAGTTAAGTAGTTGCGACAGAGGCCATTTCACTTGCAAAGCCTAAAATATTTACCATTTGGCCCTTTACAGTAAAAGTTGCCTAACTCTAGGTTTAGCAAATCGAATGACAGAAGAAACTTAAAAGCATTAGAACTGAATTAGGATCTGCCTTATTCTCTCCTATAACTGCCTCTTTTCCCTGTCAGGTCTTTTTCTCTCTCTCCAACTTTCTATCATAATAAATTTTAAACATATACAAAAGTAGAATGATAATACAGTGAACCCCATATCACCACTTTATTTCCCCATAAAAATTCGTCAAATAAAGATAGAGATATACAGTCAGATTACGCTTATCATCATCATCATCATCATTGCTGCTAATCTAAACTGAACACTCAACTCTGTGCCAGGTACTGTTCTAAGTGCTTTATGTGGATAAGCTCCTAATGTCCTCACTATAGCTCCATTTTACAGATGTGGACTGTGAGGCACAGAGATGCTCGGTTTGCCGAGGCACACAGCTAGTGAGTGGCAGCCAGTTTCTACCACCTGTAGGTGGGGACCTCTCTTCGCCTGGGCTCTTCCCAAGGGGCATGTGTTTGGAAAGAAAGATGCCCAGTTCATCACAGTCATTCATTAATATGCCGATAATTTGGGTAGAAAGAGAAGAGAGACAGTGTCGCAAGTACCAAACTCATTTCACTTGTAGATCTTTTTCATTTTCTCTTAAACATTTCTTTCACTCACCACGCATCCAGTCTGGTTAATCCTCTCTGGTCCCTCAAATCACCCAGTGCACAGTCTTCAAGGAGAAGCCACAAAGAAAGGGATACACTGGGGTCACCTCAAGTAACTAACCCTTGAAGCAGATCACTTAGGATTTCTGATTCTACTCAAATCTTTTCACAAACCAAAGTTCGTTATAATGGGGAACACAAAAGCTTCTTGGTGGACGCAAAATAGCTTCATAATACAAAGAGTGGGGAGAATGAAGGCAAAGAAAATAGTTTTAAATAATGACTACTCAAAAACAGGTAGGCATTTATATCAGCTTGGTGTGTCTCTAGTCCAAAGTAAGGAAACAGCCATTATAAAATGAACTTAATCTAATTTGTGGAGTATTTTGTCTCCTCGGATGCTAACGGTTAATAGAAAACTAGCCGATTCCCAATATTGTATTGCAGAGAGCGTTTATTTTACTTTACTTGCTAAATGTGTTCTTAGTACGTACTATATTAAGAAGCATGTTAACTAGCTAATGTTTCTATAAAGCTTGAGAATTCAGTAGGCATTTTCAAATATACCATCTCACTTCCACTCCACAGGTTCTGAGAGATTGTTGAGATAGGTAGTCATTTTCAGTGTCTTGACACATCCCTGCTTATGTAGTGAAGCACGTACGACGCTTCAATTGGAAATATGAGGCTGAAGAGGACCTAGCTAAAGGTTGTCTTCTGCACACTCACACTTTCTCTCACACACACACACACACACACACACACACACAAAGACACACACACACACATTCACACACACACACACATTCACACACACACACACATTCACACACACACACACAAAGACACACACACACACACACACAAAGACACACACACACAAAGACACACACACACACACACAAAGACACACACACAAGTGCCAAATCGAGAATTACCTTGCTGGTAACAGCAGAGAAAGGAGGGCAATTCCATAAATCCTTTAATTAGAGTGAAACAGCACAGCCTTCAGAATTAAGAGACTAGAGTTCTAGTGTTAGCTATCTTGCCACATTTTTGGTTTAGCAGGTCCTTTAATCTCTTTGTACAGTGATCACCAAAGTCCTTTCAGTTTGTTAAACTCCATGATTCCAAGTTATTCTTAGTAGTGTCAGTATGTGTATGTAGGTACATGTACCAACATGGACAAATACGTGTGTGTGTGTGTGTGTGTGTGTGTGTGTGTGTGTGTGTGTGTGTGTATATATATACGTATATACACACACACACTTTAATGGTTTTGACAACAGGTAAAGGTGGTGGGTTTTAAATTTTGCATATTTTAAGAAAACCAAATAGCTTTTGTGTTTCAGGCAGAAAAAACAGTTCACTTACAGTCTAATTTTTAAATATCAGCTCATTGGAATTCTGTATCTACAAGATAGATTTACATCTGTGCAGACTTTAACCTTTCTTCTGTTTTCATTATTTTTCTTTCTGTTTTTTGTGGATGTTATTACTTCACTGAGCAGAAACATGAAACTAGTTTTTGGCCAGAAAAATTCAGTGCTTTTCAAAAATTATTAGTCACCTGTATTGAAAGAATAACCCGATTTACGTTTTTTTTTTCTTTTTTAATAAAACTTTTTGCCTAGCAAAGAATAGCATTTACTAATTACCATAGTGATAAGAGTAACAAATTTTTCTAAATATGATTCTAAGCCAGTAGCAAAATACCTGGAAAAGCCCATTTGGTTGTGGAAAGATAAGCCTGAATGAAATAGGGCCTGAATTTAGTGAGTGACAGTATAAAAGGAATGCTGAATTGCTCTGAATGAACCAATGGGAAATACTGTCTGTATATTAACTCTTGAGAAAAGGTTAAGTCTAGAGCAGGGGTCGGCAAACTTTTGAGACGGAAGAGCCACCAGGGGTCTGCAAACTGCGGCTCGCGAGCCACATGCGGCTCTTTGGTACGTACATGTGGCTCTGAAGTAAAATTGAAAATGAAAATAAAACTATGACAGTTTCATTTATAATATTACATTAAATTTTTCTTATTTGTAAAAATATATTTATGGCTCTTGAATAATTTTCAAATTGTTGTGAGGGACAAGATTGTCTCTTCCGGGGTCGGCTAACTTTTGAGACAGAATGTACCCAAAGAGCCGCATGTGGCTCACTAGCCGCAGTTTGCCAACCCCTGGGAGAAAACAGAGGAAGTAGAGGGAACAGAAAACAAGGTGGGAGACCAAAGCCTGAGGTATTTGAAATAGCCAAATAACTCTTTCAGAAAAGGTTTATCAACTACTCAATTTAAAATCCCTTGCATTGCTGAAATGAGACACTCCTTTTCCCTCCAAGCTTTCAGTAAAAATTTTACTACAAAGAGCCTGTATGAGTGTTATCTGTATGTAAATCAAGGAAAAGGAACAGAGCTCCAAATCTGAGCCAGCATGAAGCTGGCTTAAGAAACGCAAGATAGAGAGTAGAGAACAAAAATCTAGACAAAAGCCAGAAATCAGAGGCAGAAAACCAAGAGAAACTGTGATTTGTTTTCTACCCAGGTATCCCTTCTCAGATTCTGGTAGCTTAACCCCATCTTCCTTTAGTAAATTACCTTTTCCCAGTTTCTTGTGGTACTTTTAATTTAGTCTCATTATCCCACCTTACTCCTCAGGGCCACAGAGGTGGTCTGTGACCCAGGTCATGTCAATCACAGTTTTCTTTTCCTTTCCCTACAGGTCTGGCCCAAGGGGTGGCCCCCATAGCATCAGTTAAAGACCTTCTCTTTAATTAAGGAATCTCAGATGTTAGATGGATCTAATCTTACCTAGCTATATTTTTTATTATAGTAAAATATATAAAACAAAATTTAACATTTTAACTATTTTAAGTGTACAAGTTGTGGAATAAAATACACTCACATTGTTGTGCAACCATCACCACGGAATCTTTCTCCAGAACTTTTTCAACTTCCCAACTTATTTTGCTTAGCAAAATAATCTCAAAATCCATCCATGTTGTTGCAAATGACATTATTTCATCTTTTCTGAGGGCAGAATAGTATTCCATTGTGTATATATACCACATCTTTATCCAATCATCTATCGAAGGACACTTTGGTTGTTTCCATGTCTCGGCCACTGTAAATAAAGCTGCAATGAACATCCAAGCATATATCTTTACAGATAAATGTTTTCAGATTTTTTGGGGTAGATACCCAGGAGAGGGATTGCTGAGTCATATGGTAATTCTATTCTTAATTTTTTGAGGAACCTCCACACTGCCTTCCATAGTGGCTGCACCAATCTGCGTTCCCACCAACAGTGTATGAGGGTTCCTTTTTCTCCACAGCCTCTCCAACACTTGCTATTATTTGTCTTCTTGATGATGGCTATTCTAACTGGTGTGAGGTGATATCTCATTGTGGTTTTATTTGCATTTCTCTGACGGTTAGTGATGTTGAGCATTGTTTCATATGTCTATTGGCCATTTGTATGTCCTCTTTGGAGAAATGTCTTTTCAGGTCCTCTGCCCATTTTTTAATTGGATTGTTTGTTTTTTTGTTGTTGAGTTGTATGTGTTCCTTATATATTTGGATGTTAGCCCCTTATTGGAGGTATTGTTTGCAATAATCTTCTCCCATTCGTTTGGTTGCCTCTTTATTTTGTCAATGGTTTCTTTTACTATGCAGAAGCTTTTTTGTTTGATATAGCCCCATTCATTTATTTTAGTTTTTACTTCCCTTGCTTTAAGGTGAAATTCATAAAATGCTCTTTGAACCCAAGGTCCATAAGTTTAGTACCTATGTTTTCTTCTATGCAGTTTATTTCAGGTCTTATGTTAGGCCTTTGATCCATTTTGAGTTAATTTTGGTACATGGTGACAGATAGAAGTCTAGTTTCATTCTTTTTTTAGCTGAGCCATCCTGCTACCTATTGGGAGCTCAGCAGCTCCTCAGCTCGGGCTGGACTCGAACCGCTGTTGCTCAGAGCTCAAACTCTTGAGCGAGCTCTTAACCAACTGAGCCACTCGGCCGGTCCTCTAGTTTCATTCTTTTGCATGTGGCTTTCCAATTCTCCCAGCACCATTTATTGAAGAGGCTGTCTTTTCTCCATTGTATGTTTTTGGCTTCTTTGTCGAAAATTATCTGTCCTTATTTATGTGGGTTTATTTCTGGGTTCTCAGTTCTATTCCATTGGTCTGTGTGTCTGTTTTACTGCCAATACCATGCTGTTTTGATTATTGTTGTCATGTAGTACAAGCTGAAGTCAATCCAGCTTGTGAAAGTTTGACTCGTGTGTTTGTGTCTCCACAGAGGATGTCCCAGACTCTCCACCTGGCCTGAGTTCCCCGAAAGTTGCTCTTCTTCCACCTGTCCTGAAAAAAGTTCCTTCCGACAAGGAAAGAGAAGGCCAGGGTAGCCCCCAGCCCAGCCCCAGGACGTTTTCCCAGGAAGGTAAGAAATATTTTTCTCCAGAATAGCTCTCCTCAAGGAAGGTCATTTCAAGAGAAAGAAATTAATCCTGGACTTAACTAATATCTTAGCTTTTGCTTAAGTCAGCATCCCTTGGGTTACATTTTGGTACCAGAGCAGTTTCTTAGTTCAGAAACTCAATTCAACATTATTGATAACATTGGATCTTAAAGGACTGCATACAAAGAATGAAAAGCGTAACTGAGATACCAGCCCAGAGGTCTCACGTCTTTGTAACAGTCATCACTAGATCCTCCAGCACTGGCTCCCAGCATATCAGGAGTGCCTTAAACATTATTTAGTGACTCATTTGGTGCTACTTGTAGGTTCCCAGGTCCCATTATTTCCAAGAAACGCTTCCCCTGATTGTAAATGACCATTGCCATGGTTCAGGAGCAGCCTGCCTAGGCCTGAATGACCATGTGGTCTCTGTGCTTGCTCAGTCACGACATCAGACGTTGCTCATTCTCAGCAGTGTGACACCTGCATGGACACTCTCAGGGCATCATCGCACCAGTTTGTTCCTTCTAGTTTATGGAGTAGGAGCAGAGCGAGATAACCCTGGGATGTGCATGCCATCTCCCAGAGTCAGATCAGGAGTGGTGATGAGTGGAGGTGAGGCTTCAGCACCCCACCATCTTTTTCCCCCACCTCCCTCATTCTGTTGAATGCAGTTGACTCTTGGGTTCTGTCCTTATAAAGTGGAATGTGATTGCTGTCTTTAAGCCCCACCTCTAAAGGAATTCTGGAGCCAGACAAGTCCTCACTGTGTCCAGGTGGCTCTCAATGTGGGTTGCGGTTGCTTTGTTTTATTTCAGATTTGTTTGATACTTTAGAATTCTTTGGCTTCTTGTCTCTGACATCTTCCTGCATTGGCCAGTTTTATTTTATGGATGGTAGTCTTGGGTTGAAGTTAATGGGAAGTGTTTCTGAGTACTGTGTTTGTAATTTGAGAGTCTAATCAAAAAAAATAATAACACTGCCTGCTTCCTCATCTCCATTCTGCAGATTTGTTTGGTGGGTACAAGCTTCACCCACCTGTTGGCTAAAAATAAAAGAAGGTGGGGGTTTGACCAAAGCTGATAAACCACTTCTATCACACAGAAAACCCAAAGCCATGAAAGGTGTCTGGCAACTAGAGTTGTATCACATGTGGTAAATAAACACAGGGCTTGGTGTTACAGTCACAGCCCTTTGAAGTCTTGGGGTAGAAAGGGCCTTTGGTGGTGCCAGATCAGAGTGACTTGAGCCAGCAAGTGTCCCTGACAGCCGTGCTTGTGCCACACAGCCCCTCCCCCATACCTACCTTCATTTTCCTTCCTTTCTGCAACTACTGACTTTTTGTCTTCACTTACAAGAAGCTTTGAAAAATGCCTGAAAGAACCTTGAGAGAAATGTGGAGGGGGGATGGGTGGAAGTGGTTAAGTAGGTATGTTCGTTTTGTCAAAAGCAATTGAAATATTGGAAGAGTTAAAATGAAAAGGTCAGAAGGTGAAATAAAGAACAACATTTTTACCGTGATGTTTTCTAGATGCCTATATGATTCAAACAAGGCCTAGAGTAACCCACCAGCCTCATGAGTAAGAATGTGTATCACAGAGCCTCTGTAGTTTACAAAGTGGGCAACATACTAAATGCCACTAGCATGTTTTCAAGTTGCTTTGAAAATGCCACCTGTTCTTTCCCCAGGAAGTTAAAAATGAAAGTTTCTCCTCAAACAGTTCAGAGCTTCATGGGTAGCTGTTCGATTCCCTTCCTTCCCCTAATACCAAGCATTATGAATGGCCCATGCCTCCACCTTCCCAGGTAAATAGTACGGAGTATAGAGCTATGGAGACCATCACTTTCTCACCTGGGATCCTGAATAAGTCAATCACAGAATCATTCTGATGGTCACTTGGTATTGAAATTGGACTGAAAATATACATGAGGTCGGAGAACAATTTGTAATGTCCAACGTGGTAAGACTTTGACTTCGGTTCATTATCAGCTTGCCCACTAAGCTGGCCCAGGAATGGAGAGCCACTTGTGAGCCCTGTCTTTCTTTTTCTTTAAAAAAGTGTTCCTGATGTGCGCATTCCTATTTTCTTGTACATTA
This sequence comes from Hipposideros armiger, assembly GCF_001890085.2. Lineage (NCBI taxonomy): Eukaryota > Metazoa > Chordata > Mammalia > Chiroptera > Hipposideridae > Hipposideros > Hipposideros armiger. The sequence goes on along the minus strand of NW_017731869.1, from coordinate 420,684 downwards.
TTCATGCTGGTTACTTCGTTTCCTTGTTCTGTGCCTCCCTTTGGACTAGCGTGCCCAACTAATTTCTGAAACAGGTAAATCACTATAATTCTTTGGGATTAATCCACAATGAATGTGATTTTCGTTAATTCATCCTAAAATCAAAATGGTAACATTGGGGCCTTTTTTAGTACCTTTTGGGGGCAGACTCAGAGCTCACCTCATTTTGCACGATTATTCCATAATGTTGGCTGTTGAATTCTGTAGAAGATGGTGCATCTGTTCAGGACCAACACTGTAGGCTCCTTGAATCCTAAGTGGGGTGGGTAAGCTGATATTTAATTTTTAATGTTAATGCTTTTTAATATTAATGTTGACACATTGATGTATTTGCTAATACAAAGGGTAAAATGAATCCCTTTTCCTCAGTAGTGCAAAGAGGAGATTATTACAAAAGACATTCAGATCATGACAGTGACAAGCCTTCCAGTAAAGGGAAAAGATCTTCAAAACTGTACTCCACCATTGCAGAAGAGGAGGTGAATGCAATTGGGCACAGGAAGTCACAGCCAACAAATGGTTAGAGCCTTCGATTATCATCCCTCACTGCCCCAAAGCTTACGAACTGGCACTAACAAAAACAAACTTTAATTGAGTAGTGTCTATCTTCATACAACTGATTTTTTTTTTCCTAAATGGCGACAGAATGGCCCTTCCATTTGAGGCAAAAAGTATTGTCTTAAAAATCTAATATTAGAATTTCTCATGAGGAGGATCAAGTTATCTTGGAGTATGGTGACGTTTCCTTTGAAATTTTTGTGACCATGTAGGTTTATTTTTACATTTGGGGTCATGTCTCCTATCCTCTTCCTTTATCTCTTTGTTCTATTAGGTTTAAACTAGGATTGGATCAGAAATTCTTAAAGCAACAATACTTTGTACCTTTAGGGAATATTGGCCTAACACCTTACCTTAAATTCTTTTAGGAAAGGATCAATAGAAAGCCAGTGACTAAATGTAGAACTGTGCCATGCACATGATCTTTCAGTGGGCATTTTGTGACCTTTTAGTAAGAAAGAAAAATACCAATTAACTTTTTTTTAACCTCTAGGAACAATTTATTCTTAATTTTATAGCAGTCACTCTATGACTTTTGCCTTCCATTTCACACTGTAGTAAATTCTGTAATGCTCTGTTCAGGTGAAGACAGCCCCAGGAGACAAAAAGGAGACATTTCAAATCAGCTGTACTCTCCAAAGGGAAATTTTAGAACAATGATTGCTGATTCAAAGAGGAACTGTCTTTCCTGTGACTAATTCATCATTTCCCTGGTTAATAAATTTTTTTGGTTTGTTTGGTTTTTGTTTTAGCTGAGCCATCCTGCCACCTATTGGCAGCTTAGCGGCAGCTCAGCTCAAGCCGGGACTCGAACCACTGTTGCTCAGAGCTCGCACTCTTGAGCGAGCTCTTAACCAACTGAGCCACTCGGCCGGCCCAATAAATTTTTATAAGTATAACTTGAAAAATATTTTAAAGGAAATCTTAGTATCATAAAGAAAAAGAATATATAATATTCTGCTTTGTGAAATTTCCTTAAAGGACGCCTTCCCTTTATTTTGTTCTTGCAAAACTTTATCAGGGGTTGACATATGAGTGAATTGGTTCCAGGGATGAAGAGCATGGTATAACATTCTAGCTATAACTCCACACCCTTCACTGCCTCCTGAGAAAGTACCCTAGAAGGCAAGTCAATGGGAATGACTTCGTTATAGGAATAACTTCTCTTTATTGCAAAAGGATAAACCATTCTCAAACTTGAGCACATTATTATTGATAGTAAACCTCCTTGACACACTTTAGTTTAACAGCCCAATGAGTTATGATGCCTCAAGTGGGAATTGTTGTCTTAAGAACTCTCCTTAACAGAGATTTAAAAAAAAAAAAATCCTGATAAAACATTTACCAGCTCCCCACCAGCAATAGCACTTGGAGCCAGCCTTCTGGGCCAATACTGTTGGATAGGACATGTGTTTTGATTTGCTTAGTGGTCTGGTACACACTAGCTAGATGATATGGTGGAGTTAAGGATGAGACCCACAGCATAGAGCGAAGTCTGAAGGTCATGTAGGGATAGACCATTCTGTTTGGGCCAGGTAGCACCTGCGTAGAGAAAACCCATTGACTTGCTCCTTCACTTGTAAAGGATTTCTTGTATGGTAGACATGTTTATAAACAGGTGGTTACAGTAACTCTTCTCTCTACATGAGATTTTCTCTGATATTTTCAAGGAAATCTGTTGTCTTCAATCTTTAAAAAATTACATAAATGAGCACCTAACACATTTATTTTCTGAAGAGAGGCAAAGTTACTTTTTAGAGTATATCGAATCTCTGTCTCTATATTGCCTCTTTTGATAAGGACACACAAGGTCACATAAATGTGTCTAGGTTTTGGAAATTTACATTTGTACTATTGTATCAGTTGACTTACATCACTTAATTATTAACAAAGCACCCTTTATGCAATGCAGTGTTCCATCTACATTAAGCCACTGAAAGCACTTTCTGCAATACGGAAAAAGACCACCCTTCAGTACCACACCAATCATCCTGAAAGGCTTTGAATTAGAGTAAAAATAAGATGAAGACAGAGATAAGTTAAATGTTAGAAAGGCAAGAAATTCTGTGTCTGTCTCAGATTTTTTTATGACCCCTTTGGCTTAAAATTCTGATTGTGATGGGCTGTGTCAAATTTTGATGGAATTAAATAGGACCATCTTGTATGTGCTTTTTCACCTTGATTTCTTGAAATATCAGAACAAAAAGTTATTTTTTACAGGAGCTTCAATTAAAGTAATTTTACATATAATATTTTAATTTTGTTTTGTTTTGTTAGTGCCAATTCCTAGCACTTGACTGTCTTCACCCTTACGAACTACATAGCAGTCTGCTTTCTGAATAGTTCCAAGTTAACAAATAGCATTTAACAGAGCAATTTTATTAAACCATTGTGTGTACTTTCCTTTAAATCTTTTAAAAGCAGCTCTGTTTATACTAGAACAGCTTTCTTGTTTTCCTCAGTCATGTATCAGTGAAACAGAGGCCATTGTTCTCAAAGCACGCTGCATATTTTTATCATAATTATTATATTTTAATTGTGTGGCTATTTTAATATTGATTTGACAGGTAAAATGCTTACTTTCTTTTACTGGAAATATTTGTAACTGCATCTTTTGAATTTCATATCATTTTCTTTCTACATGTAATTCTGTGATGTTTTCATTAAAATATGTTCTATTTTCTTTTAAAATAAATAGTTGGTTTTGGCTTTGTATGCACTGTGATGTACTCTGTTTGTACACGCCATCTTATTCTGTGATTCCTTTCATGTATCACTTGCTTCTTCCATAATCCAATCTATAGCCAACAAAATATTTGACTAAGGCTTATAGTCTGTTCTTCTTTTTCACTAGATCTGGGTTCTACTTCCCCTATATGAGTTCTTCAAAAATTTTAATAGTTGGCATTTTGGGCTCTTGCCAGAAAGTATAAAAAATCAGGGCCAACTACTGAGTATTATTTTAAGGTCATCATAATGTTTTTCTTCTGGGAAATAAGGATGTCAGTGGAGCTTAAAGTGGAGAAAAGCTCAAATTTTCATGTGACTCTATAATTCTGAGTTTATATGAATGTTTCTGAAGCTTTAAGATTAGCATATATATTTGCATATATATGCAAAGTCAAATCATCTTCAGGAATGACAGATTTTATGTGTGAGCCTCAGTGCCAACTATCGCCACTGTAGATGGGATGTGGCTATACCAGGGGTGCCAAAAAAATATATACACATTTTAAGAGATATTATCTTAAAAAGTGTATACATTTTTTCAGTGTCCTCTGTATATGAAGTGTTTGTGTTGAATAAATTGCCTGTTTACTCACTCCAGTATCCTATAATTTTAATGGTACATGAAGCAGTACTAAATATGTATATTGACACGTGTATAAAGACCCTCTAGCACTTTAATTGTATGAAAATGTACATTGAAGAAGTGTAGTAAAACAGTCTGATTTTTTTTTTACCCTGTATAAAGTCAAGCATTAAGTCAGGCTACCAAGGAGAAGGTTCATCTGAATTAGTAAAAAGTCTGAATTTTATAAATATTATAAAATAATTTCTGAAGTTTGATCTTTCAGCAGATATAATTTTATTTAGATTGTCCAGTAATGAGAGCCTGACCAAACTTACTTCAATATAATTGTAATTAGTATCCTAATTATACGCAATCAAATGAATGTTGCCTAAGGTCTGGAAAACAAACTTGACAAAGAACATTCCACCTAAAATGTTGTTTGCATTGGTGATCTGAACTAACAGGAAGGCAGGCGGCTGGGAGACCAGTGGTTTCCAAATTTAACTCTTAGTTGTGCGACAGTTCCTTGACCTCACTGTGTCTCAATTTTCCTATCCAAGAATGTTGCCTACCTATAATACTAAGGAAATGTCAGGTTGGTACAAGTCTCATTATCACATTTACACTCATGTTTGATAGTTTAGTCAATGAAAGTGAATATTTTTAGAATGCATTTTTAAGTAGTGTCACTACTATAGTGAACTGCTTTGACAGCCCTCTAAAAGGACATGTAATTATTCCTCTCAGTGACTGTTAGATAAATTATAATTGTTGCTTTCATAACGGGTACGGGTCTATGCCACCAACCCAGAAATCAGCCTGGTAACTTGTTAATTTTTGCTGTATCCTCCCATGCCCCAGCCTGGGAGGACTCAGAAACCCAGTGTCACTTGGATGGAGACTGAAGGACAGTCTGCTTTTTGCAGGAAGATTCCTGTGTTGGATTTCTCTGAATGTCAACTAGTCCTGCTACAGTGACCCTGGTCCATGGTTATCTCGGGTTACATCTATGACATAGACATTTTTGATTGCATGAATTTCTCCAATTTTTAGAGTGTACTCAGATGTCCTACCACATAACATGAATTAGACTTGGGATTTCCAAAAAGCTAAAACATTGGGAAGGATAAAAAGCTTTTTTTAAGAATTGGAGCAAACATGTTTGCTCTGAAGACAAATAAGCAGTGTATCACCATATTTATTCATTCCCTTGAACTTGTAGTGTTAGAAATCTATTCTTGAGTCACTTGATATGGAAGAACACTTATTTTGGTTTTAAAATGGAATGGATAAAATTTTCTATCAGGTTTAACTAATAATGTTCTATTTTGAGGTTAGATTGTTGCAAAATGTCTTCAAGATATAAAGACATTATAAATATTCCCTACTTCCTCCTATTCACAGGACACACAGAAGTTGAGAATTTAAAGGACTCTTCGTGTATTACTATCAAATTGGTTTGGTGATAAAGGGCAAACTATAGAAAATTATTTACCTTTGTCCCAGAATCTGGCTTGTAAACAACTTCCAAAGGATCAATCAAATAAGTACATTTAATTTTTTACCTTTTTCATGCTAAAAAAAATAAAAATCAATTATTTATTCTGAGAATTTGCTCGAAACTTGGGTAAAAGAAGTAAAAAAAATGTTTTAAATTAAATACTTTCACAATGAGATTTGAAAGGTTTATCCTTTTCTAAATTTTGGGTCATTCAATTTAGTGTAATTAACTGAAGATTTAAACTTTTATTGTCTAGAGATCAGAATCTGCCCTGCTGGCCAGATTGGCAAGAGAAGTACTTTAAGATGTTTGCATTTTGACTGTTAGAGGTTTCATGAGCTTTCACTTCCTGAAACACTCTTTAGTGGATTAAACATTTAAATAGCCAGTTCCTGGCAAGATGAATTCTTAGCATAGCGGTAAAATCAAAATGATCAGAAGCATCAACTGAATCCTATTGCTTTTCCAGGACTTTAGTCCTGGTTGGTTTATTTGAACTTCTGAGTGATGAGGCACCTGCACTGTTCTTTCAAGCCAGATAAAGTGCATGAGTTTGGTATTTTTAGCTTAAGCGGTGTTCTATACAATAGACATGGTAATATTTAATAACCCTTAACAGCCATGCTGGTGCATAGCACCTAATCCTTTTCCCAAGATATAGAGGCAGTGCAGCTATGACCTGTTGGGTCGTCGGGAAAGTCATGACGTATTTTTCTATTTTTCAATGCAAAAATGCGTCAAGACTTTCCCCACGGCCCAATAGTTGGAAAGAACATAGGCGTTGGAGAGAGATGTAGTTTAAATCCTGATTCCAGGTTTTGTAAAACCTACATTCCAAGGTAGTTTTGAGTAGCAATAATAAAATAGAGAGTGACATGACACATGACAAAGGAACAGTTCCAGCAATTATTATCCATCATTGCTTTGTAAAGTCTCAGTGAATCCTTCATGTTTATATAGAAGATCTGACAATTAAGTTCGCGAACTCATCCTAGAAAAAGTGCTACATACCTCATTGCTGAATATCACTACGATCACCTTCGAGGTACTCCCCGTGGGAAGCTATGCACTGACGTCAGCACCTAGTCCACCCTTCAAAGCAATTTTGGAACTCTTTTTCTGGAATGGCAACCAGAGCTGTTGTCATATTACCCTTGATGTCCTAAATGTCATCAAAATGTCTTCCTTTCAATATTTCCTTTATCTTTGGGTAAAGAAGTCATTGGGGGCCATATCACGTGAGTAGGGAGGGTGTTCCAATACAGTTATTTGTTTACTGGCTAAAAACTCCTTCACAGACAGTGCCGTGTAAGCTGATGCATTGTTGTGATGCAAGAGCCATGAATTGTTGGCGAAAAGTTCAGGTTGTCTAACATTTCCATGTAGCCTTTTCAGCAGTTCCTAATAGTAAACTTGGTTAACTGTTTGTCCAGTTGGTACAAATTCATAATAAATAATTTCCTCTGGTATCAAAAAAGGTTAGCAACATTGTTTTAACTCTTGATTTGGACTGACGGAACTTTTTTTTGGTTGTGGAGAATTGGCTGACTTCCATTGTGCACTTTGACGCTTTGTTTCAGGGTCGTATTAATACACCCATGTTTCATCACCAGTGATAACGTGGCCCAAAACATCGTCTTGCCTCTCCAAAAGGTCTTGGCAAAAGGTCTCGACTCTCCTTTGCTTTTGTTCATCGGTGAGCTCCTTCAGGACCATTTTTGCACACACCTTTCTCATGCCAAGATTTTCCTGTTTCTCTCTGGATGCTTACTTGGTCTGCTTTGCTTCTCGCAGTCAGCCAACAATTTTGACGCACAATTTGATGAATTTTTGCAATGTTTTCGTCAGTTCTGCTCGTTAATGGCCACCCTGACCTTTCTTCATCAGAAAAACATTTAATCCATTTGTACACCGCTGTTTTCTTCCTGGCATTATCCCTATAAGCTTGGACTAACATGTCCCTGATTTCACTTCCACTCTTGCCAAGTGTAACAAGAAATTTAATATTTGTTCATTGCTCTAATTCAAGCTCATTCTTTTTTTTTAAAATTAGTTTCAGGTGTTCAACACAGTGCAGTAGTTATACTTTTTAGCCCTCAAAGTGACAATCCCCCTCCCCCAGTCCTCCACCCCACTCCCACCTCCCCATATCATACATATCTATTACAATTCCCTTGACTTCACTCCCACACTATACTCCACATCCCGTGAGTGTATATATATATATACATTCAATTATAGTTGACATACAGTATTATGCAACATCAGCTTCAGGTGTACAGTGCGTGTACAGACTACCCCATCCATGAAGTAGTCTCCCTAACAAGACATGTAACCATCCGACATCCTACAAACTATTTTCAACGTTATTAATTATATTCCCTGACCTGTCTTTCATATTCCTGTGGCAATATTGTAGTTAGTGATTTATGTTGTCTAATGCCTTCCCCTTCTCCCTCATCCCCACCACCCCCCACCAACTAGCAACCAAAGAGACTATTTCTGTTTACTTTCCTCGTTCTTTCAGTTTTTTAGATTCCACATTTAAGTGAGGTTATATGGTATTTATCTTTCTCCGACTGACTTATTTCACTTAACGTAATAGTCTCTAGGTCCATCCATATCGTTGCAAATGGTACGATTTCACTCTTCTTTATAGCAGAGTAATACTCCATTGTATAAATGTACCACAGTTTTTTAATCCAGTCGTCTACTGATGGGCATTTCGGTTGTTTCCAAGTCTTGGCTATTGTAAATAGCGCTGCAATAAACATAGGGGTACATATATTTTTTCAAATTAGCGTCTTGAGTTTCTCTGGATAGATACTCAAGAGTGGAATTGCTGGGCCATACGGTAGTTCCATTTCCAGTTTTTTGAGATACCTCCATAATGATTTCCATAATGGCTGCGCCAATCTGTAGTCCCACCAACAGTGCACCAGGGTTCCCTTTTCTCCACAACCTCACCAGCACTTGTTGTTTGTTGATTTATTGATGACAGCCATTCGGATCGGAGTGAGGTGGTATCTCATTGTGGTTTTTATTTGCATTTCTCTAATGATTAGTGAGGTTGAACATTTTTTCATATGCCTGTTGGCCATCCGTCTGTCCTCTTTAGAGAAATGCCTCTTCATATCCTCTGCCAATTTTTTGATTGGGTTGTTTGATTTTTTGGTATTGAGTTGAATGAAGCTCAGACATTCTTGCGACGGCACACAAAAACATGCAACAACAGTAATCAACACTACTCAGCAAGACACCGCCACATGTCATAACAAACACAGCTGTAAGATACTGATATACCAAGGTTATGAAACCTTACCGAGCTATTTGTACAGTGCTGCCAATGTAAACGCACGGTGGCAAGTTCACGAACTTAATTGTCAGACGTCATATAATCAGAACAGGAAACAATAATGCAATTCTTTTCACCTGGAGGCTGCTTCCAAAAGAATTAAACAGATTATAGGCAGCATTAATTCATTTTCACCAGACTTGAAACTACTCATCTGCTGGAGAGTGAAACTGAGGTTTTCTGAAACACAAAAAGGTCTAACAAAGATTGCTGAGGCCTCTTCTTATATCCTGCCCCAAAGTAGAGATTGCCAACCTACATGGTCTGCAGAGGCATCGAATGGAACATTTGTCCAGCAGTGCTTGCTTCCTCCAGGCTCTTTGCCCTGTTCAGTCTGCTGCATAAGGGGGCAGCTGTGACAGGAAGTCACATTATTTTTGCTGGCATCTCCCTCTGCTCACCAACCTCCATTGTCACCTTTTGGAGTCCTCACCCTCAAATTCTCAACCACATCTATGAGAGGCTCACCCTGTCATAGACTGAAGTTTTGTGTGTTTTCTTGTTTGAATTTATGTCTGGCTCTGTTGGTTTGTTTTTAATTTCTGTCTAGAGTCTCTAAATGTCATTCGTCAGTTGTTTCTGAGACAGTTCATCCTGATTCCACCCCACTCTTCAGAGCCCTGTACCTCACTGGTCAAGCCCTGGTATTACCTTGTTAATCAATAATAATGATAACGACCTCCTTTCCTTTCTGTTTCAGTTTCAAGGAGAAGCTGGGGCCAGCTGGCCCAGGAGTATCAAGAACAAAAGCAGTGGTCCTCCAGTAAAGACAGCCATCAAGGCAGCAAATCTAGTGACTCTGGGGAAGAAGCAGAAAAAGATTTTATTTTTGTGTGAAGGTCACCCATGTGCAAGGCCCACTGTGCAGGGTGCTGTGTTAGCCATCAGAGAGGAACCCAGGGCAACACCTCCTACTTCCTATGCGCTCTTCTCTTGGTGCTTTTTTTTTTTTCCCCCTTTTTTCTTTACTTTTTTTTTTTTTTTTAAGACAAAGACAGACCCCTTTCTTGGTAATCAAAGCACATTTGTTTGGTCTTCTCTCAGTCCTTGGCATTTGATTCCTAATCATTCCTTCATATGCCTTCAACAAATGCCAGCAAATATCCAAGGAACCCAATTTGAATTCCCTTAGGCCGGTACCATTTGCCCTGCAAGATGAGTATTTGGAGGTAAACAAAGTCACTAGACACACACTCGCACAAGAATACTACCCAGGTGACAGTGGGGTACTGCTGCATGTACCTGTGTCAAATCTGCACTTGACTCAGTAGAGCAATTTATTCTTGATATATGCAATTGCACATTGTAATTATATTAACAGCACACTAATAAATCATTTGTATAAATTATATATATATTAGATCTTGGGTAGGGTGTCTACATTCTCCCATGGGGAACTTCTTCCTTCCTGATGTGGAATTGTACATTTAAACTTGGTCATTGACCTTTGTGATATCATCAACAAGCACAGTAAGAACAGCGTGAGAGGGGCCCATGGCTGCTTCTACCATGTGCCCAGATTAAAGTATATAGTTGATTGGAATGAACGTTTATGAATATTGGTGTTTTTTGAAGGCCTTTAATTTCTCTCTGCTTATTAGCTTTTAATGTGTGATTTTTAAGGGAGAATACTTTGACACCTGTAAAAAAAAAATTAAAGTGCTACTCTTTTTAAGACATTTCACAAATATTCACTTACATTATAGGCTGATGGTATTTTATTCATATGTATATTTATACCAATAAAATGATTTTACAAGTGGAATTTTGACCTCCAGTTACTTTTTAAAGTTAGGCTTGGCTTGTGGTGGTGAACTTCTTATCTTTTCCAAAATCCAGAATAATCACAGTTCCCAGATTATCAAACAAGTTACATTCAAAATAACTGAAACTTGCTAATTCTATTGCCTGCTCTCACCTTTGGGAAAAACATGAAATTTATCAAAAGGTTCATTATGGGTTTGATCAGTTCCCATTGCTTCAAATCAAGGGTCATATACAGGATGCAAGCATGAACTATGAAGTGTGATTGGAGGAGTCACAAGCAGCGTGGTCGTCTGTTGGAAAGAATCAAGAAGGTGGGGCTGTGTGACTGCTTAGGGTTACATTTAGGGTTGATTTTATGTATAGGGTTAAGTTTAGAGGTATAATTACAGTTGAGGTTTAGTATAGGGTTATGGTTGATGTTTGGTATTAGGTTAGAGTGTAGGTTAGGGTTAAGATTGAGGTTACAGTTAGGGTTGAGGTTAGGTATAGGGCAAGTATTAAGGTTGGGGTTATGGAGAGGATTAGGTATATGTTTAAGGTTATTGTTAAGTTTTAGGTTCAGATTAGGTATATGGTTAGGGTTGGGGCTAGGTATGGGATTTGGTTTTAGTTTAGTTGTACAGGTTAAGTTAGTGTTTGGTTTAGAGTTAGAATTAGGGTAATGGAGAGGGTCAGGTGTAGAGTTAGGGTAGAGGTTAGGAATAGGGTTAGCTTGAGGGTTAGGTTTAATGTTAGGGTTGAGTTTAGGGTTAGGTATAGTGTTAGGTTTCAGGTTATTGGGTTAGAGTTTGGGTGAAGGTAAGGTTTACTTTTGAAATTAGAAATGTTAGGGTTAGGTCTATATGTTGTAAGGGATAGGGTTAGGAATGAGTTAAATATAGGGTTAGGTTTAGTTTGGTTGTAGAGAGAAGGTTAGAGTTTCTAGTAGGTTCAGGATTAGGGTTATGGAAAGTTATGGTGGCTCAGTTGGTTAAGAGTGCGCTCAAGAGTTTGAGTTCTGAGCAACAGCGGTTCGAGTCCTGGCCCAAGCTGAGCAGCTGCTGAGCTGCCAACAGGTGGCAGGATGGCTCAGCTAAAAAAAGAAAAGAAAAAAAAAGTTATGGAGAGAGTTAAATATATAGTCATGGTTAAATTGAGGTTAGGTTAATGTTAAGAGTAGAGTGGTAAAGATTAGGGTTGAAGTAAGGCATAGAGTTAACATTTGTGTTAGGGTTAGGGTTGATGTTAGGTGCAGGGTTAGGGTTAGTGTTAGGGGTATGGTTAAGTTTGAGCAAAGGTTTAGGATTAGGGTTGAGGTTAAATATAGGTTAGTGTTAGGTTAAGTGATATTTAGGGTCATGAAGAGGGATGAGTTTATAGGGTTGTGGTTTAAAAGTGATAAAGGTTAGGGTTACAATTAGTGTTATGAAGAGAGATGTAGCATTAGGGTCAGCATGAGGTAAGGGCTAAGGTTAGGGTTGAATTTAGGTGTAGGGATGGGGTTAGGGTTTGGCGTGTGAATTGAGTGGGGCAGGGTCTCCAGGAATCACCAGGGTGGGACAAACAGTGCTAACCAAGTTAATGGAGAGCTCTGATATGGCACCTGCCTGGGTAAGGGGAGGACTCAATAAAGTGGCATCTGTCAGTAATTCCATCCAAGGAAAGAGCTGGCCTGCCCCCTGCCCCTCCATCCCTTACCCTGATGCTAGTCAGTTCACGTCCTCCCTGTATGTCCCTGGCACTTTAGAGCTGCTGCCTAAGAAGAACCCTTACTACACATGTACCTTTCCCTTCCAGAAGGCTGATCTGGGAAAATCTGGACTTCCTTGCCGAGGCAAGGCCAGATGTGCTGGCCACGAATCCCTGCATTGGGAGACACCTGGACATCTTGATGGCTACAGAGCCCAGGATCCAATCAGGCAGCAAGTCTAAATGGGGATTTGGACTGTAGCCATTTTAAAGCTAACACCTCACAACAATTATTTAGGGTGGGGGGGTTCCCTCCATGCTGGAGACTATGACAAAAATTGGGAGCTGCCCCCAAGCCTTTCATGTACGGAGGGCTCTCACTGCCTAAGACTGGTGACAAGATGACTACGGGACATGGGTGGGTGTTGCAGTTCCCAGGCATGAGGGACCAGGAACAAGATATCTGTCTGGAAAGATCGAGTCCCAACAGCTGCACCTGGCTCTTGGCAGTAACAAATCATAAGCCTAATTGAAAGCCCTCATCTACGCATATGCACATCCCTCACACCCCCATGAAGGCTGAGCTGGAAAAGCCTATACTGCCTTGCCAGTGCGAGGCCAAATGGTCTGGCCATGAATTCATGCAATAAGAGACACCTGGAAGTCTTAATTGCTAAAGATGCTTGGGACCCCATCAGGCATCTCTCTCAACGGTGTTCATGAGGAGTGTGGGCTCCCTTACACTGGAGGATAGGCAGGGATTTGAAAGCTGCCCACTGAGCCTACTAGGTTTGGAGGGTCCCACCTGCTCAAGGCCTGCTGAAGGGGAATCTACTGCACATGCTTGCCACCACAGGTTGCCAAGAACAAGGCAAGCGTTGAGAGAGGCCAAGATGCAGACGCTGCCTTTAGCTATTGGGAGTAGCAAGGTGTATATCTAATTAAGAACCCTCATCTAGACATAGGCACGTTCTTCCCTCTGAAGTCTGGACGGCCTTGCCAGGGCAAGCGCAAGTAGGCGAACCACAGATTCTTGCAATGAGAGACATCTGGACGTTGATTACCACAAAAGCCTGGATCAGACAGCAAGTCCAAATGGGGACTTGGACTGTGGCCACTTAAAAGGTGCCACCTCACAACAATTTGGGGCTTCTTTCACACTACAGGTTATGCAAGTAGTTGGGAGCTCCACCCCCATGAACACCCCAAGCCTGGAAGGCCTCAGCTGCCCAAGGCCTATGGATGGGTTGCCTACTGTGTATGTGCAAGTTGCCACAGGTCCGGCACCAGGTACTGGGAACAAGGCAGGTATCTAGAGAGGTCAGGTCTCGGGAGCTGCCTCTACCTCTTGCGGGTAACATATGCCTAATTAAAAGCCCTCACTTCCACATGTGTGCATTCTTCCTTTTGAAGTCTGAGATAGGAAGATCTGGACTGCCTTGACAGGGAGGGACAGGCTAAACAGGGTGGCCACAAATTCCTCCACAGAAACACAGCTGGATGTCTTGATGGCTGGAGAAGCCCAGGAACCCATCAGCAGAAAGTTTAGGGCCGGCCGAGTGGCTCAGTTGGTTAAGAACTCGCTCAAAGAGTGCGAGCTCTGAGCAACAGCGGTTCGATTCCCCGCTCAAGCTGAGCTGCCAACAGGTGGCAGGATGGCCCATTTAAAAAAAAAAGAAAGAAAGAAAGAAAGTTTAAAGGAGGGCTTGGGCTGTGGCCACTTTAAAGCTTCCTCCTCAAAATGAATTCCAGAAGGGGTGAGGGCACCCTCCACATTGGAAGCTATGCAGGGGTTTGGGAAAGGCCCCACAGCTCCCCAGGCTTGGAGGTCCCAGCTGATCAAGGCTGTCTGACTATGTGTATGTACATTGTGCATTTGCATGTGTGGGCCACAACAGGTCAGGATAACCCAGGACCAGGGACAAGGTAGGTTTCAGGAGCAACTGAATCCCTGGAAATGATTCTTAGGGGTAAAGAGGTTCAGAACAGGCTTCCCCAAGATGTGCCACATTGGCATAGGAATTATTTTAAGCTGAAGGCAACCAAGACCCTATCAGCTAATGAGAAACTTTTACCTATCCCTTAAAGAATTTAAATTCGAGGCCTTGTCCATAATGAGTTATTATCAGAAATAACTTGTTATGACCTATCTGTGTGGCATTGCAAGCTTCTAATTACTGAACATCTGCTCTTCTTATCCTATGAATGACCTTTCTGTCCTCTGAAGCCACCTTACCTCATCCTTAGCTCATATATACAAGGCACGATAAAAAAATACAGCTCATGTTTAAATTTTTTTTTAATGTATTACAGTAAAAGACACGTTGCCATTAATCCCCCTCACTTCGACCACTCTTATCCCATCATTCTTGCCACTTTCTGAAGCAATTCTGGAAGTCCTCTTTCTTTTTTCTTTTTTAAAGATTTTTATTGGGAAATTTGGGGATGGGAACAGCGCTGGGGAAATGGGGGAAGGGGAACAGACAAGTTGCAGTCCTTTTGTTCTTCAGTCTAGTTGTGGAGGACGCTGCTTCACTGGCCCAAGTTGGCACCATCATTGCGCTCTTCCCAGGTGAGGTAGATCAGTCGCCGGCTTCTGGACGGCCACTCACCCGGCTGCTAGCTGCTCACGCTGGCTGCCGCCCACACATGGTAGCTTACGGCAGCCCACTGCAGCAGGGGCTGCAGCCTACGCTGTTGCCAGCAACTCACAGCAGCCCAGCTCCAGGTTGAGCTGCTTGCTGTTCAGCATCTTAGCTGTAGAGGGCAGTGTCACTGGCCCTCATATATGGAATTCAAACCGGGGCCCTCTGGCGTCCCAAGCCAGCTCTTAACCAACGCGCCACTCAGCCAGCCCTGGAAGTCCTCTTTCTTAAGCGTCTTTACTTCATCCTCCATCATGACAATGCTCCGTGTCACACATGGCTTCTGGTATGGCAATTTCTGTCAAATAAAAACATTACAGTGTGTCTTCATCCACCTTCATGGCAGTGGGCTCTTGGGGGTAAAAGGCATCTTCCTAATTTCAAGCCCTGACCTACACAATTGTGTGTATTACCCCTGAAAGCAGAAGTGAAAAAACCTGGACTGCTTTGCCAGGGAGTGGCTGAGCAGGCTGGCCAGGGTATCCTCTAATAAGGGACATTAGGAGCCTTCATTAGTGGAGAAGCCTGGGATCCCATCATGCAACAAGCACACAAGGGGACTGACTGTCAGCAGTGTAAGGCTGCTGCCTCAGAATGATTTTCCAGATGTGGGCTCTGTCCACCTGATGGGGGCTGGCCCTATTTCCTGAAGCCTAGAGAGCTCTAGCTGCCCAGGGCTGAATGGTTTCATATTGTGCACTCATGTGACAAGCAGTTCCGTGTAGCTAGGGATCTTGAGTGGGAAATGAGTAGGGAGAGTCACAGGAGGGCTCTTGCAGGACAAGGTATATGTCCACTCACAAGCCCTAACCCACCCAATGAGCAATTTTGCCCCCTGAATGCAGAACTGATGTTTCACGGACTACTTTGACTACTTTTCTAGGGTGGTACAGGGAAGGTTGGCTGGTATTTTCTAAAAATGGGAGTCATGGGAGCCCTTGTAGCTGGAGAAGCCCTGTCAGGGAGCAAGACCAAATGGGGACTGACTGTGACCAATTTGCAGCTGCTGCCTCATGGTGGGTGTGACCCCTCCATACTGGAGACTGTGCAGGTGGTTGGGGCTGGACCCCAACTCAACTGGCCTGGAGAGACCTGGCTGTCCAAGGCTGGCTGAAAGGGTGCAAGTTGCACATGTACATGCAGTGCAGTTCAAAGTAGCCAAGGAGAGACATGGAATAGGGCACTGGTCTGGAGAGGCTGGGTCACAGGAGCAGGATCTTGGGGATACAAAGCATCAGCTTAAATTTAAGCTCTAATCTGCACGAATGCAAATATTTCTGCTGAAGGCAGAGCTGGAGGATACTGGTCTGCTTTGCCAGGCTGGACCAGGTGAGCTGGCTCAGGTATCATCACATGAGATACCTGGGAGCCCTGGTTGCTAGAGAAACCCAGGAACCCAGTGGACAGCAAGTCCAAATGGGGACTGCAGCAAAATTGTAGCTCCCACCTCAGGGTGATTTTCAGGGGGTGAGCCCCCTCCACACTGGAGATTATGCAGGTTGTTGGAGCAGAGTCCAATTCCACAGGTCTGGAAGTTCCTGGCTGCCCCAGGGCAGCTGATAGGGGGCATACTGCACATGACCATTCTAAACTAAAGATCTGTATCCAGGCAAATGTTGGTAGAGGCTGGGTCACGGCGCAGGCTCTTGGGGGACAAAGCGAATGCCAGCTAGCAAGCCCTTACCTACCCAATGGGCAATATTCTTCCTGAATGCAAAGCTCAAGTCTACTGGACTGCTTTGCTATAGTGGGGCTGGGAGGGTTGACTGAAGTATCTTCTACTAAAAGAAACCTGTGTGATACTAATGGCATGTCCAGGAAGTATACACAAATACAAACACCTGTGAGCACTGGCAGTCACTATAACTATGCTAATCTCTTTGGACTCTGATATACTATTATATTCATGTCCGCTTTGGACATTAAGATTGAACAGCCAGGGCCGGCCGAGTGGCGCATTGGTTAGGAGCTGGCTTGGGATGCCAGAGGGCCCCGATTCGGATCCCACATATGAGGGCCAGTGATACTGCCCTCTACAGCTAAGATGCTGAACAACAGCTCAACCTGGAGCTGGGCTGCCATGAGTCACTGGCGAAGGCATAGGCTGCAACCCCTGCTGCAGTGGGTTGCCATGGGCTACTGTGTGTAGCCAGCAGCCAGCGTGAGCGGCCGTCCAGAGGCCAGCGACTAATCTGCCTTGCCCGGGAAGAGTGCAATGATGGTGCCAACTTGGGTCAGTGAAGCAATGTCCTCCACAACTAGACTGAAGAACAAAAAGACAGCAACTTGTCTGTTCCCTTTCCCCAATTCCCTAGCGCTGTTCCCATCCCCCAATTCCCCAATTAAAAAAATGTTTTTAAAAAAAAGATTGAACAGCCATATACTTAGGTTAAGGAATCCTCCTTTCATGACAGTACTAGCAGGCCAGCTTCAACTTTGTCTTTTAGCTTCTCAATTTCCTCTCCTTTAACGATACTCTATTGTTGGATCTGCTAATACTAGTAGGCTATTGTCAGGTCTTTCTTTCTGCATGGAATTTACCCCAGTCTCCTCCATGAGCTGTTACTTTTATCTGATTGGTTCTCAGGGGTCTTACAGGGTTGGAGTGTTATCAAAGAAATTTTAATGTGAAAATTAAGGGGAAATCAAAGCTCCTTTTGTGAAATTCCAACCCTGTTCTACTCTACTTAGAACAAAAGAGCTTTTCAATGACTCAATCAAAGCAGTTCAATAGGCCTCCAGATTCTAGGTACTATGGGGTGAAGGGAACAGGATACTAGTCTGCAGGGAAAATCAAGAAGACATGTGAGAACTAATCAGATAGAGGCAAAATCCCCTTGAATAGACAGGGTAGATCCCAAAGTGTCTTTTAAGGTATTTTCTTCTCTTCTATGAATCTAGGTTTCTCTTCCTATTTTCCAAAGCTAGGAGAAACTCCAAAGCTGTGGATTTTCACATCCATAGCAGAGAGTTACATTACACATATGGTTGTGTCTGCTGACAGGTTTTTTTCTACCTAATCCTCCCTAAAGGGCCATCACTGAGAAGCTGACACCCCTGATTCCCCATGAGCAGAAAGAGACTATCCCAGAGACAGGCAACTGTTGAGACTTGTGAAATCTAATTTATTAGATAGCATAAATGTAGGTATATTATAGGTCTTAGCCTCAGAGTCTAAAGTTGTTGATTTTTATGATCAAGTCTTGATTTTCTCCTTAGTATCACTTGGTCTTACGTCAGACTGCAGACCCCAAAGTCTGAGTTGGTAAAATGAAAATTATATTATCCGATTGGCATGAGGCACAACTCTGAACCTCCCCAAACTCTTTCTACTTTCTTTCTTTCTCTTCTCCCAGTGGCAGCCCCATAGCCAATACATTTTCCCTTGGAAAAATTAAAATGCATTTGTGAGATTTTTATTGTTAAATGTCAACCATGTTGGCAAGTTGTATATGGATGGTCAACAAAGGTATTTTATTATAGGCATTCAGGGGGTCCAACATCTTTTTCCACGTGTCATGAAAAGGTCCAGGATTACAGGATACTGCCCTTCTCATGCAAGAATGGTCTACTCTTACCAAGTAAAAGAAGAATAGTGAGATATTATTAATTGTTGTGATCACCTGAAGCTTGAGAAAAAGAGTTCAAAAAGATTAAGCGTTCCCACAAGTTCCATGTAATTGCCTACCCACATTTCCTTTCACATGTTTCTTTCGTTGTCTCATTCCTTTTGCGTTGTTACAGACATAAATCTTGCCTTGGTCGTTGCCTGTACTGGTCAAATCACAGGTGTGGGGATTCCAGATGGATTGAAAAGAGGCAGGAGAGGCCAGAATCAAAGTCAAGGGGTCAGTAGTGAAGAGGGAGTTACCGGGAGCTCATCTTGCCCAGCAATAAGGAATTCAACGATTTATATGTCCAAGCAATAGTTGGGGTGCGTGGCTCTGAGAGCAAGGTATATACAATGCTCAGTCTGCTGTTGAGAGCAGAAGGAGTGGTAGCTAAAGCTGCAGGCCCAGTGCTTATGATGTGCCAATCAGGGTCCATGAGAAAATAACAAACACGCGGGGCCTGTGGGGGTCAGATTAAGCATCAGGGAAGCCAGGCTATTGTTCTGTAAAGAGAAAAAGAATGTACAGTAAGGATAACGGCGTGCCAAGAAGATGTTGTTTCATTCGAGCTCAAAGAAGCTAAGAAGGAAGATTGGGTCCCAGAATAGGAAAGAGACCCTCCCAGAGACTACTCACACACATATCCCTCACTGATGTAAGCCAAGTCAGAATCTGGTGCAGTGTCCCAGGGACTTACTCAACCAGCTTTTGTGTGTCACAAACAGTACTCACATATATTAATGCATCTTATCCTCACACAATCACAAAACGCTTCAAGGTAAATTGGACAAGTGTCTCCCTAGTTTAGCAATAAAAATGCTGATGTTCTAAGCAGTTAAGTGACTACCTAAGATTACATAGCCTCAAATGACAGCAGCAGGGCTCAAACCCTAAGATTCTGTCACTAAATTCCTTCTTTTCTGGACACTGGCTGCTACTCACGTTCTTGGTCAACTATCAGCTCTTACCTAGCTCCATATCTGGGTTTTTAACGACAGTCAGCTTCCCACCCTGATTACAAAGCTGGGCTTCAGAACCGTGGCTCTCTTGAGTCAGCCACCCAGAAGCTGAACTTGCATTTCTTGGCTTAATTTGGAACAGGACTTCTTCATTCACTCCCCTGAATAGGTCTATAGTTGAGGGCTTACATCCTGTTCTCTCTGAAAAGAACCTTTCATGGGCATTCCAAAAGCACTCCGTACTCTATCCCCACAGATTAGCTTAAAATTTAGGGAGTGACAACAGTAGAATGAGGTGGCACCATCCTCCATAGCTTAAACTTAGGGTTGGAGTCATCTAAGGGAACTAATCCTGAGATATGATTCAAGACTGGTCATTTTAGTTCTGCTCTATTATTTGAAATCAATTTTTATGATTTCAGAAAGTTGCTTGTTTTCTCTGACTCTACTTTCTTCATGTTTAATATAAGGACGATGATCCAATAATTTTTAAAACCCCTCTTGTTCTCACACTCAATAACTGAATGGTATGCGTTCAATATTATTATTATTATTTATTATTCTCACTACTAGAATGACTCTGTTATATCCTTTGAAGTATACATAAAGTGGGTGACTACTAGGGTCAGCTATATGACACTGCTAGAATACCCTAATCCCCAGAGTTCACCCCCACCTCCTGCACCTTCCTCCATGCCAGTCCTCATGAACTCCATCTACAAGACTTACCTGAGCAGATAACACCCACGTCTTCCTTGTGGTTGCAATTGTGATGCCCCCAGAACCTGTGCTGGCACTGGTCTAAGGACTGTTCCTTTCCTGAACAACGAACGTCATCCAGCCAGATGCGGCCAACACCAGGGCCAAAGCTTCTTCGGGCTTTAACACTTGGATAAAGGGACGTCCCACAGCCCAGCTGCTTGCACACCACCTGGTCCTCCTTTTCTTCCCAGCCATCGTCACACACAGAACCCCATATGCCCTTGTGCAGTACTTCCAGTCGCCCAGAGCAGCGGCTGTCTCCTCCTACCAGTCTCAAGTCAAAGGGATCTGCAGGTTACAGAAGGAAGTGCACAGATGGAAAGAAAAAGAAAACTAAGGTAATTTACATCCTCATTGAAATCCCATTAGCACGTTTGAAACTCTCCACTTGTGTTTCTGTGATTATAGCCCTTTCTCCAGGTTTCAACCAGTGTGTCCCAGGTCCATTTCCTTAACTAGGAACTTTGCATTTCCCCATCTATTTTATAAAAGTCTAATATTTATCAATGACTTTATAATAGCTTTTTAAAATAGAAGAATTCAACAAGTACATGGAATGAATGGTATGCCCTGTCCCTATTATATAGAATTCAGTATAATACAATAGTTCATAATAATATAGTATTTAAAATTGCTTGAAGAATTTTCATATGTGAAGACAGGTGTTATTATTTCCACTTTAAAAGCAAGAGAATTGAGGCTATTTTGGCAATTGGCAGGAGGTGTTGGCCCACACTGCAGTCTTTCTTGGACAACTCTCAGAAATGTGTGGGTGCCAGGGGGCAGCAGCTGGCCACAGTTTTCCCTGAGTCTTTTGCTGAGTGGCCCCATGCTCAGCACTAACACGCAATATGAATCTGCACTAACCTGTGAACACCCTCATCCCATATGACTCCCTGAGACCCTGCCTCATCCAACTTGCATCCTACCTGAGGCTCTTTCAGTGGCTGAGCCTTATAGGCAGCTGGCAGGCAGTGACAGGACTTGGGGTGCCCTGGACTTTTGCTGAGCTATCTCATGCCCAATACTGGTGGCAGCCGACCTCGGTTCACAGTGAAGCCTCTATTACCTGCCTCCAGACATAGCACAGGCAACAACCAACTGAAGATTGCTTTGTAGCTACTACCAGGTAGCCCTGGATGACTCTCAGGCAATAGCTGACCTTAGCCTGCATGGGAGACCCTCCCAAAAGGCCCCAAAACCAACATACCCAATGGCTGACTTCATACTACAACAGAGCACCAACAGATTAGCCCCATGAGCAACACACCCAAAGAGTGGTCTCTGTAAGCACCAGAGCCTAATGGCGCAAATCCTGCTCCATAGGGTCAACCCCTGCACAGCAGCTTTTACTCTATGGTCATGGCCAATCCTCACAGCCAGTCAGCCTGAGAGTCAATCCCACCCACTGATGTGCCAACAGCAATCAAGGCTCAACTACAACAGGAGGACACACACAAACCAAGCAAGGAACACTCCTGGAAAACCCAGCTCAAGTGATCAGGGAGACTGTACCACTGGGTCCCACAGGACACCTACTATAGAAGGCCACTCTACTAAGGCTGAAAGAAATAGCAGCTCTTCCTAATACATAGAAACAAACACAGAGAGGTAGCCAAAATAAGGAAACAAAGAAACATGTCCCAAATGAAACAGTAGAACAAACCTCCAGAAAAAGAACTAAATAAAATGGAGAAAGGTAATTTACCAGATACACAGTTCAAAGCACTCATTATAAGGATGCTCAAGGAACTTAGTGAGAACTTTAACAAAGAGACAGTAAGCATAAAAAAGATCAAGAACCATAAAAAATAACCAGTCAAAAATGAAGAATATAATAAATGAAATAAAGAAAATTTTAGAAGAAATCAAGAGCAGATTAGATAAAGCAGAAAATTAAATCAGTGATTTGGAAAATAAGGTAGCAGAAAACATCGAATTGGAACAGCAAAAAGAAAAAGAATTTTTTAAAATGAGGATAGTTTAAGGGCTCTCTGTGACAACATCAAGCATAACAACATTCGCTTCATAGGGATACCAGAAGGAGAATAGAAAGAGCAAGGAATTGAAAACCTATTTGAAGAAATGATGACGGAAAACTTCCCTAACGTGGCGAACGAAATAGACATACAAGTCCAGGAAGTGCCAAAAGTCACAGACAAAGTAAACCCAAAGAGGCCCACATCAAGACACATCATAATTAAAATACCAAAGGTTGAAGACAAAAAGAGAATCTTAAAAGTAATAAAAGAGAGAAACACTTAGTTACCTACAAGGGAGTTCTCATAAGACTTCAGCTGATTTCTCAACAGAAACATTGTAGGTTAAAAGGGATTGGCATGAAATATTCAAAGTGACGAAAAACTTTAACCTACAACCAAAATTATCCTACCCAACAAGGTTATCATTTAGAATCAAAAGACAGATAAAGAGCTTCCCAGACAAGAAAAGCTAAAGGAGTTCACCACCACCAAACCAGTATCACAAGAAATGTTAAAGGAACTTCTTTAAGAAGAAGAAGGGAAAATAAAAAGGACATAAATATGAATACTAAAATGGCAACAATTAAGTACCTATCAATAGTCACTTTAAATGCATTAAATGCTCCAATCAAAAGATATCGGGAGCCAGCCAAGTGGTGCATTGGTTAAGAGCTGGCTTGGGACGCCAGAGGGCTCCGGTTCGGATCCCACATATGAGGGCCAGTGACACTGCCCTCCACAGCTAAGATGCTGAACAACAGCCCAACTTGGAGCTGGGCTGCCATGAGTTGTCAGCGACAGTGTAGCCTGCAGTGGGTTGCCATGGGCTACCATGTGTAGCCAGCAGCCTGCGTGAGCGGCCGTCCGGAAGCCGGCGACTGATCTGCCTCACCCAGGAAGAGCGCAATGATGGTGCCAACTTGGGCCAGTGAGGCGACGTCCTCCACAACTAGACTGAAGAACAAAACAACAGCAACTTGTCTGTTCCCCTTCCCCCAAGTCCCCAATAAAAATCTTAAAAAAAAAAAAAGATATAGGGTAGCTGAATTGATAAGAAAACAACACCCATGCACACTGTCTACAAGAGACCCACGTCAGGTCTAAAGATACACACAGACTGAAAGTAAAGGGATGGAAAAAGATATTTCATGTAAATGGAAATGGAAAAGGAAAAAAAAGCTGAGGTAGCAATACTTATATCAGACTAAATAGACTATAAAACAAAGCCTATCATAAGAGAAAAAGGAACACATTACATAATGATAAAAGAATCAATCCAACAAAAGAATATAATCCTTGTAAACATTTATGGACCAAACAAAGGAGCACCTAAATATATAAAGCAAATACTGACCAACATAAAGGGAGAGGTTGACAATAATACATTCATAGTAGGGAACTTTAATACTCCATTTGACATCAATGGGTAGATCTTCCAGACAGAGAATCAACAAGGAAACAGCAGCCTTAAATGACACACAGACCAGATGGATTTAATTGGTATTTTTAGAGCATTTCACCACAAAGAAGTAGAATATGAGGTATGATAAAAATAACATGGTGAGTGTTTAAATATAAAAAATGTATTACGGTAAAAGACATATTATCATTAATCCCTCACACTTCAAACACATTATCCCATCATTCTTGCCACTTTTGGAAGCAGTTTTGGAAAGTCCTTTTTCATGAGTGTGGTTAGTTGTGTTGTTGTGGCTGCCTCGATGTCCTGAATCAATTCAAAACGTTTACCTTTCATGGTCATTTTGATTTTGGAGAAGACCCAGAAGTCTTATGGTGCCAGATTTGGTGAATAAGGTGGATGAGGACACACTGTAATGTTTTGATTTGACAGAAATTTCCATACCAGAAGTGATGTGTGACACAGAGCACTGTCATGATGAAGGAAGAAGTAAAGACATTCACAAAAAAGGACTTCCAGAACTGCTTCAGAAAGTGACAAGAATGATGGGATATGTGTGTTTGAAGTGAGGGGGAGTATTTTGAGGGGGATAAATGGCAATGTGTTTTTTACTGTAATAATTTTTTTTCTTTAAACATTCACCATATTTTTATTTATTTATTT
>NW_017731869.1:388947-394954 GCF_001890085.2 Hipposideros armiger | reverse complement strand
AGAAAGAAAGAAAGAAAGAAAGAAAGAAAGAAAGAAAGAAAGAAAGAAAGAAAGAAAGAAAGAAAGAAAGAAAGAAAGAAAGAAAGAAAGAAAGAAAAAGGAAGGAAGGAAGGAAGGAAGGAAGGAAGTAAATTATAGGCCAATATCCTTGATGAACAGAGATATAAAAATCTTCAACAAAATATTAGCAAACCAAATTAAGCAATACATTAAAAAGATCATACACTATGATCAAGAGGGATTTATCTTTGGGATACAAGACTGATTCAATATTTGCAAATAAATTAATGTGATACACCACATATACAAAATGAAAGATAAAAATCATATGATCATATCAATAGATACAGAAAAAATGTTTGACAAAATACAGCATCCATTTGTGATTTAAAAAAAAAACTCTCAGCAAAGTGAAACTAGGGGGAATATACCTAAACATAATAAAAGCCATATATGACAAACTCACAGCTAACATCATACTCAATGGTGAAAAGTAAAAGCATTTTCCTAAAGACCAGGAAAAAGACAGATGTTCACTTTCACCACTTTTATTCAACATAAAATTGGAAGTTCTAGTCACAGCAATCAGACAAGAAAAAGAAATAAAAGGCATCCAAATCAGAAAGAAAGAAGTAAAACTGTCATTATTTGTAGATGGCATGATACTATATAGAGAGAACACTAAAGAGTCCACCAAAAAACTACTAGATCTGATAAACGAACTCAGTAAATCACCCAGATACAAAATTAATACTCAGAAATCAGTTGCATTTTCATATACCAATAATGAACTATCAAAAAGAGAAATAAGAAAGCAATCCCATTAACAATTGCATCAAAAATAAAATAAAATACCTAGGAATAAACTTAACCAAGAAGGTAAATGTCCTACTTGGAAAATTATGGCATTAAAGAAAGAAAATTAAGAACATATAAATAAATAGAAGCACACACCATGCTCATTGATAGGGAGAATTAACATCATTAAAATGTCCACACTACCCAAAGCAATCTATAGATTCAATGCAATCCTTATCAAAATACTAATGACATTTTTCACAGAACTAGAATAAGTATCCTAAAGTTTGTATAGAACCACAAAAGACCCCGAATAGCCACAGCAATATTGAGAAAGAAGAACAAAGTTGGAGGAATCACACTACCTAATATCAAACTATACTACAATACTGTAGTGATCAAAGCAACATGATACTGGCCTAAAAACAGACACATAGATCAATGGAACAGAATACAGAGCTCCCTATATGGTCAATTAATCTATGACAAAGGAGGCAAGAATATACAGTAGGGTAAGGACACTCTGTTCAATAAATGGTGTTTGGAAAACTGGACAGATACATGCAAAAAATGAAACTAGACCATCTTCTCATGCCATATACAAGAATAAACTCAAAATAGTTTAAAGACTTAAATGTAAGATCCCAAACCATAAAACTCTTAGAAGAAAACATAAGCAGTAAACTCTCTGGCACTGTTCTTAGCAATATTTTTGTCTGATGTATCTCCTCAGGCAAGGGAAAGAAAAGAAAAAATAAACAAATGGAACTACATCAAACTAAAAAGGTTTTGCACAACAAAGGAAACCACAAACAAAATGAAAAGACAACCGACTGAATGGGACAAGATATTTGCCAATGATACTTCTGATAATGGGTTAATATCCAAAATTTATAAGGAACTCATACAATTCAACATCAAAAAAACAATCCAATTTAAAAATGGGCAAAGGACCTGAACAGTCATTTCTGCGGAGGACATACAGATGACTAATAATATAAAAAGATGCTCAACATCACTAATCATCATAGAAATGCACATTAAAACCACAATGAGATATCACCTCACACCTGTTAGAATGATCATCATCAATAAATCAACAATCAACAGGTGTTGGCAAAGATGTGGAGCAGGGAGTGGACAAGCCTTCATGTACTGTTGGTGGGATTGCTAATTGGTTGTGGCAACTGTGGAAGACAGTGTGGATTTTCCTCAGAATATTAAAAATAGAGCTGCCTTATGACCCAGCAATTCAACTTTTGGGTATTTATCTGAATAAATCCAAATCACTAATTCAAAAAGATATATGCACTCCTATGTTCATTGCAGCATTATTTACAATAGCTATGATATGTAAGCAACCTCAGTGCCCATCCATAGACAACTGGATAAAGAAGTGGTACATATATGCAATGAAATATTACTCACCCATAAAAAAAGAGTGAAATCTTACCATTTGCGACAACATGGATGGACCTAAAGTGTATTATGCTAAGTGATATAATTCAAACAGAGAAAGACAAATACTATATGATCTTACTTATATGCGGAACCTAAAGGACAAAATAAATTAACAAACAAAACAGAAACAGGCTCATAGAAACAGAAATAAATTGATGATTACCAGATAGGAGGGGGGTTGAGGTCTTGGGTGAAAAAGGTAAAATGATTAACACATACAAATGGGTAGTTACGAAATAGTCATGGAGATGTAAAGTACAGCACAGGGAATATAGTCAGTAATACTGTAATAACTATGCATAGTGCCAGGTGGTTACTAGACTAATCAAGGGATCACTTCATAAATTATATAAATGTCTAACCACTATGCTGTACCCCTGAAAGTAATATAAAATAAGATTGAATGCTAACTGTAAACAAATTACAATAAATAAAAAAATTAAAACAAGAGAATTGATGATCAGCACAATTAAGTAACAGTCAAGGTCATTTGAGACATGAGTAATTCTCTGTAATCATTGGTTGAATAGAATTCCATTTAATAAAAATCACGAGTGAATGTAGGCTCTGGACTCATAGGCATTACCTTCACATTCAACCCATGTGTCCTCATCATGGGTGCAGTTGTTCTTCCCCCAAAGCATAGAAGTGCAATGCTGAAGGCTGAGTTCTTGTCCTGAGCATGACACTTGGCTCAGCCAGATGGTTCCTTGGCCCTGGGTAGCCTTGTTGCAGCATCTTTGGGTCAGCGTGGCCCTCCCACAACCCAGCTGCTGGCACACCACCTTTGCAGCTGATAGGTTCCAGCCTGCATTGCACACGGTGCCCCACTGTTCTTGGTGCTTCACCTCCACTCTCCCCTTGCAGCGCCCAAGGCCGTCAGCCAGCCGCAGGTTCCCTGGAGGGGGAGAGAAGAGAAAGTGTCTACTCCCTACAAGAGCACAGTCTTCTCAGAAAACATATCTCTTGGTTCTTGGTGTTAGTACAATGTATATTATAG
Organism: Hipposideros armiger; assembly: GCF_001890085.2. NCBI lineage: Eukaryota > Metazoa > Chordata > Mammalia > Chiroptera > Hipposideridae > Hipposideros > Hipposideros armiger. The sequence goes on along the minus strand of NW_017731869.1, from coordinate 391,695 downwards.
TGCTTAGCATTGACTAATAGATGCTTGTTGAAAGAACAGATGAGTGAATCAATGAAGTGAATGCTATTTCTCAGTTCCAAGTTAAATAAATCATTAATTACTTTTGTAGCATTTTTAATTTTTAAAATATTTTTTAAATTTATATTCTCATTTTTTTTAATAAAAAGCATATAAAGACATTGCATAGATTTTAAAAATAAAAATACAAAAGTAACATATGTTGTGTCCAAGACCAAAACCTTTTTGTTCAGTTTTAGCATTATCACCCAAGTATCCCAGATTAGTGCTCTCAACCTTTAATATTTCTAAGAAGTAGGAATGAGGCCTCAGCATCAGAGCACAAATATTTAGAGATTATTTTCCTGGTAACAAACTGGAGGGTGACAAAGAGAAGACATGAACTAGTCCCTCAGCAAAATCACAGTCTAATGGGGAAGAAGGTATATACAGAGGTGGGAGAATTAATACATAGAAAGTAATTATGTGAAGGGAGTAAAGGAATACAACAAAAAATACAATTATATAGTTATATATAGTTTTATTTATAAGTATATATAGTTTTATTTATAACATATATATATATATATTATATATATAAATGTATATGTATTTGTGTTGTGTTAGTTTCTTATGAGCATCTCCTGTCTAACTAGATAGTGGATGCCTTCAGAAGTGAAAAAGCATATATTAAATTTTGTGAGCTCATTTCTTCCCCATAACTCCACCCCAAGCCCCAAACACAGGATACATTATTCAACAAATGTTTAGTGGTTGTTTGAAGAGTGTGTGTGTGTGTGTGTGTGTGTGTGTGTGTGTGTGTGTGTGTAGAAGAGAAACAGATTTTCATATAGACTGAAAGAGAAAAGCATTAACTCAACCAAGGAACATTGAAATGCTAGGGATAGACGGGTATATGTTTTATATTACTATAGCCAAGTCTCTATGATTGAATATAAAAGAATGATTAAATAAATTATACTGGTGAATTTTGGAATAAGAAATTTTTTATGTTTATGATGTTGAGAATAATTTTGTGGAGTTGGTCTGGAAGGATGAAAGGCATCCCCCTCACCAACGAGACTACTCCATATAATGTGTGACTGACCTCCAAAGTAAAAGAAATACTTACAGTTGGCTATACCCATTCCCAAGCATACCTAAAATTAATCAATATTACTTATTTTTACATAAATATCTACAATCAAATGAAGTTCATGAACCTTAAAATTGACTACCTTATATTTAACATTACCTAAAGTTAACTAAACTTAACCCTATAATTAAAAATACCTAAAATCAAGTACTTGACCTTATTTTTTATACCTAAACTTATACTTAAAAACACCTAAAATTAATTATACTTAACATTATACTTATAAACACCTAAAACTAAGATACTGGGTGGTTTTAAAAAAGAATTTTATCCCATTGATATCTCCTAGGAATTTGAAATATTTATTTAAAAATTTAAGATGGCCAGAAATAGACAAATTTAGACCCATTTAATAATTGATATTTTAGTACTTTGTTATTTTGAAATACCTATTAAAATCTTTAATAACTTTTATTATTTAACATATCTTGGTGAAAATAAGAAATTAGCCTTAAATATATTTATTTATTTATTTATTTATTTATTTATTTTATGTGATCCTGAGTAGTTAATTGTTATTATCTTAATTAATAAAGTATTTAATCTTTCATTTTTAGCTAATCAAATATTATAAATTGATAGTACCATCCAGAGGCAAAAACATCATAATACATATAAAACATAGACAAATTAAACCTCAGAGACTATATATATAAACAGAATTATTAATAATTGTAGAGAGGACCGAAGATCTTATAGTTGTCCTTATAACTTTAGGAGGCTGTAATAAGGAGTGGCGGGGAGGGGGGGTGTCTCTCTCTCTCTCTCTTTTTTTTTTTTTTAGTTACCTCATCCTTAAGCGGAGACTGTAGCAGCCCTATGCTCACATTTGAGGCTATTTGTAAGACTTTGAAAGTTACTGAGCGTTAGAGAAATCTTTTAAGACTTATTTTTGTTAAGTTGCCGAATACAGAAGAGGAAGTGCGGCTGCCAAAGAGTTATTCAAGGGGCCCTTTCTCCTGTTCTCCCTACTCCTCCGGGTGGCACAGAGCCTCGGAGCTGACCGTGAGGCTGTCCTGTACCAGTTCCCAAAGTGAAAGTACTTGTTTGGAGGTTTCTCCAGCCCCTCGAGCTCCTGTCTTTCTCTAAGCTGCCTTTTAACCCTTTCCCATACCTCTGAATCAAGAGTGCCTTCCTCAATGGTGGGGGAGTGTCCTGGGAGTCCTGAACACGTTCCATTAACTTATTACCTATAGTTCTAAATGCTAATGTCAGCCCGTAAAGCCGATCCTCTAAAGGCCAGGAAACCTCAGAGACTGGGCTTCTGGCACCTGAGACATGCTCATCAGGCGTTGGGTGCGGGGGAGGGACCTTCCGAGGTGTGGGTTTAGGCTGACGACTGGCCAAAGCGGCAAGAGCTGGTGCCGCATCTCTGGATGGATTAGGATCCTCCTCATCATCCTCATCCAAGGAGTCCTCCCTTCCACGATTGTACTGTTGTTCCTCCCTTGCCAGCTCCTGAGAGTACTCAGGTGGCAAGGGTTCATCCCGAAGCCCTTTGCTATTTTTCTTCTCACTGCCTTGAGGCAGTGAATTTTCATGTTCCTCAAGAGTGACTCTTAGCTTTTCTGCTATAGTTTGAGGTTGTGCTTCAG
>NW_017731869.1:383828-384552 GCF_001890085.2 Hipposideros armiger | reverse complement strand
CTAGGTATTTTGAACTTCAGAACTCCTTGTTCCCCCACCACCCCATCTTATAGGATATTTCTGAAGGAGTTAATATTTTTGGACCTCCAGCCTAGAGCTTTTCAGGCAGAAATATTTTTTTTAATAATCCCATGTTCTTGATCTTTAGGATGTGGCCATACCCAAGCTCTGTGAGATCTTGTTTGCAACTGTCTAAAGCAAGGTTATAGTATGCATTACATCCCACATATCTAAAAAGAACAAAACATGTGTACATGCAAAGTAAACTGAATGTATTGAATCAGATATGCAGTGTGAAAGTGATATAACCCAAAGTGACTCGAAAGCTCTGTAGTAGGGTAGATAACTGTGGGTAGCACAGAAAAGCTTCATGAAGGAGGTAGGAGTGAAGGTAAGCCTAGGAGATTCAATAGCATGATCATGGGCAGGGCTAGTTGTTAGATGATATAGGGGATGTATAGATGTTTAACAATATGGCCAGTACTCTACATAGAACACTTAAGTGTCCAACTAAGTCACCAATGTGTGTTTTGGTGATGTACTGAATCATCAAGAAAATACCAATGGATGTGATTGATTAGGGAAGAGACATAGCAGGCATTGTTAGATGTCATAAGTTAGTTATCTTGTGGAAAAGCTTACTAAACGTCTGAGGAATATAATATTGTCTTTATTTCATAGAGGAGAAAAGATTTCAGAGAGATATGGTAACTTAAAATTAAGA
>NW_017731869.1:375351-379378 GCF_001890085.2 Hipposideros armiger | reverse complement strand
ACTGCACCCTACAGGACACTTACTACATAAGGCCGCTCTAATAAGATGAAGAGACATAGCAGCCCTACATAATACATAGAAACAAACACATGGAGGCAGCCAAAATGGGAAGACAAAGAAACATGTCCCAAATGAAAGAACAAAACAAAGGTCCAGAAAAAGAACTAACCAAAATGGAAACAAGCAATCTACCAGATGTAAAGTTCTAAATACTGGTTATAAGGATGCTCAGCGATCTCACTGAGAACTTCAACAAAGAGATAGGAAATATAAAAACGAAGACAGAAAACATAAAAAGAACCAGTCAGAAATAAAGAATACAATAACTAAAACAAAAAAGCACATTAGAGGGAATCAATAGATGAGATGAAACAGAAGATCAAACTGGTGATTTAGAAGATAAGGTAGTAAAAAACACCCAATCAGAACAGCAAAAAGAAAAAAGAATTTATTAAAAAGAGATAGCTTAAGGGGCCTCTGGGACAACATCAAGCATACCAACATTCACTCATAGGGATACCAGAATGAGAGAGAGCAAGTGATTAAGAACCTATTTGACAAAGTAATGACAGAAAACTTCCCTCACCTGGCAAAGAAAATAGACATACAAGTTCTGGAAGTACAGAGAATCCCAAACAAGATGAAACCAGAAGCCTCCACCAAGATACATCATAATTAAAATGCCAAGGGTTAAAGAAAAAAAGAGAATTTTAGAAGTAGCAAGAGAAAAGCACTTAGTTAACTACAAGCGTGCTCCCATAAAACTGTCAGCTAATTTCTCAATAGAAATTTACAGGCCAGAGAGATTGGCACAAAACATTCAAAGTGATGAAAAGTAAGGACCTACATCCAAGATTAGCCTCCTTAACAAGGGTATCATTTAGAATTGAAAGACAGATGAAGAACTTCCCAGACAAGAAAAGCTAAAGGAGTTCATAACCACCAAGCCAGTATTACAAGAAACGTTAATGAAACTTCTTTAAGAAGAAGATAAAAAAAAAAAGAAAAAAGAAATCAATAATATGAATAATAAAATGGCAATAACTACATATATATCAACAATTACTTTAAATGTAAATGGATTAAATGCTCCAATCAAAAGAAAAAGTGTCACCTAAAGAGGCTCTTTTAATGGCTGGGCCTTATAAGCATCTGGCAGGTGGCAAAAAGCCTAGACGGCCCTTGGCCCTTTGTTAAGCTACCTCAGGCCCACTATTGGTGGCAGCCAACCTCAGTTCATGATGAGATCACCCCCACATGCCTCCAGGTCCAACACAGACAGCAGCCAACCACATATAGCTTGGTGGCTCCTACAAGGTAGCCAAGGGCCAGTAATGCGCAAGGCTGAAATTGTGCTGCATGGGAGTCCCTTTCAAGAGACACTAGAAGCAGCACACCCAGAAGCCAGCTTCAGACCACACCAGAGCACTATCTGGTTGGCCCCACAAACAGCACACCCAAAGGGGTGGTCTCAAGAGGCACAAGAGCCTATGGGGCAAAGCCTTCTCTGAGGCCTCAGTTCACTCACACGCAGCAGCTTATACATTGTGGGTACAGCCTATCCTCATAGTCAGTCAGCCTGGGAGTCCATCCAACCCACTGATGCACCAGAAGGAATCAAGGCTCAATTACAACAGGAGAACACACACAACACAATCAAGGAATACACCTGGAACACATGCACAGGAGAATAGGGAGACTGTGCTATTGGACCACACAGTACACACACTATATAAGGCCACACAGCAAAGACTGAGAGACATAGGAGATCTACCTAATACATAGAAGCAAACGCAGAGTGGCAGCCAGAATGAGACAACAAAAAAACATGTCCCAAATAAAGGAATAGGAGGAACCTCCAGAAATAGAACAAAATGAAATTAAGGCAACCAACCTACTAGAGACAGAGTTTAAAACACGGATTATAAGAAGGCTTAAGGAACTTAGTAGGAATTTCAGCAAAGAGACAGCAAGCATAAAGAAGGACATAGAAACTATAAAAAAAAGAACCAGTCAGAAATAAAGAATACAATAACTGAAATGAAGAATACACTAAAGGGAATCAACAGCAGATTAGATGAAGCACAGGATCGAACCAGCGATTTATAAAGCAAGGTAGCATAAAACACTCAATCAAAACAACAACAACAACAAAAGATTGAAAAACAATGAAGATATTTTAAGGGACCTGTGGGACAACTTCAAGCAAAACAATGTTTGTATCATAAGAGTACAAGAAGGAGAAGAGAGGCAGTAAGAGGTCAAGAACCTATTTGACAAAATAATGACTGAAAACTTCTCTAACCTTTTGAAGGAAATAGACATATAAGCCCAGGTAGCACAGAGAGTCCCAAACGAGATGAACCCAAACAAGCTCAAACCAAAACACATCATAATTAAAATGGCAAAAGTTAAAGACAAAAAAAAGGATCCTGGGGCTGGCTGAGTGGCGCGATGGTTAAGAACTGGCTTGGGACGCCAGAGGGCCCCGGTTCAGATCCCACATATGAGGGTGAGTGACACTGCCCTCTACAGCTAAGATGCTGAACAACAGCTCAACCTGGAGTTGAGCTGCCATGAGTCGCCAGCGAGGATGTAGGCTGCAGCCCCTGCTGCAGTGGGGTTGCCATGGGCTACCGTGTGTAGCCAGCAGCCAGTGTGAGCGGCCAGCAGCTGCAGTGAGCGGCCGTCCAGAATCTGGCGACTGATCTGCCTCGCCCNGAGTTTGGACCATCGTAGCCTTTCCCACCCACAGACTCATTCTCTCCTTGCAGCCACATTCTCTCTGTGGTCCAGCAGTTTATGTATTGCCCAAAGATTCCTCACAGAAGTGGCCAGTTGTGGCCAAAATCCAGCCTGCACCTTGCTGATCAAGCCATGTGCTGCACAGGAGATGCATTTCTAGTTCAGAGGTTCCATTAAGCCTGGCAGAGGAAACTGAAAGTGGTAGAGTAAAGCAGGGCGAAAGGAAGTTCACTTTTCAGATATGCTTACAAGGGGTTGAGGTGCCTTTTGACCCTGAAACAAAACCACCTGCTACTTGGAGGTGGCTGAGAGTCTTGATCCACAGAGGCCAAGTGCAAAGGAATCCCCTTGCAGGATAAATCACCCAAATTCCTTCTAGGTTCTGGAGGTGGAAATTCACCCAGATAAGACTGAATAGGTGGGTTGAGAAGGCATAAAGGAAATCTACTGGGGCTGTTTTAAACCAGGGCTTTTTTTCCATGACCCAGGAAGCTTCAAATTTTTTACTCTCTAGAGGTTGGAGGCCTACTCAGAACCACCCCCCACTCTCACCCTACCACCCCACCCCCATTCAAAATCTTACCTAAGAGGCCAGGTCCGGTACAAAGAGCTGAAGAAAAAAGAAGGAAGTGAGTGAGATCATGTAGTCATTTGTCAAGGTTTTGTTTAAAAAACACATCTATAAAAAACCTTTGCCAAACTTTGTGAGACATTTAGAGTGGTAGATACAGAGTGCTCAGAGCCAGTCTTACTATTCGGACTGTCTCTTCCTGAAATGAGCATCCTTGGAGGGCATGTGAACACTGGCGATGTACCACAAAGACAAACACAGCTAACTGACTCATCATGTTCCCTTAATATGTTATGTAGTCCTTACCCCAGGCATGTATAGATTTGGTTTTCTGTTCTAGTCAATTTGATTTATTGGTGATTCCTGTCTGAGTTAGAAGTGTGGTGCTGCAGCCTCTGGACTCAACAGGAAAGCATGCTAGACGCCACTAGGAAGACACACAGCAAAGAGAGTAAGGGGAAATGGCACTGCCTTTAGACAACAGTCAGCAAACTTTTTCTGTAAAGGGCCAGATTATAAATATTTTAGGCTTTGTAGGCCATGCGGTCTCTGTTACAACTGCTCAACTCTGCCATTGTTGCATGAAAGCATGTGTAAATAAATGATCATGGTCGTGTTCCAATAAACCTTTATTTATGGACACTGAAATTCAGATTTCATATAGGTTTCATGTGTCACAAGATGTTATTTTTCTTTTGATTTTTTTCCCAA
>NW_017731869.1:370384-373535 GCF_001890085.2 Hipposideros armiger | reverse complement strand
TTTTCTTTCCCTACCTGCTGCTACCCATGGTCCATATATTTGTCTTTTTATTAATAGTACATTTAAGAAAACTTATACAAATAAGAAACTGGGATAAACTACTATAAATTTGGCAGTGTAAATGGAGAGAGGGAGAAAAATATCTGGTAATCAACATGGATTATAAATTGGGTATGGATTAAGTGACTTTTTGGGTTTAGAGCAGTTACCAGAAATAGAGAAAGGAGAAGAGGGAGAAGCTTGTCCTTGAAAAATACCTGAATCTGCACCAGGTGCACAAGGAGAGGATTCTCCTGATCAAAGTCCCAGAGTACTCTGAAGCCTAAACCAACAGAAGCAGAGATACTCACCAAAAATCAAGGAGAATAGCAGAGTCATGACCCAGGCAGCTGAAGATTTTGAGCTGAAATTTAAAGCTGGAAGGAGGTCCCGGAGCTCAATATTAAGCTTTGGATGAAAGTGTGCTAGGAAGAAGGAGAAAAGCAGGTCCTGTTTGCAGCAGAAGCATTATCAGATGACCAGAAACCAATGGGCTTAGGAGGCAGGACTGAGAGAGCTGGACTTGCTGAATTCAGCATGTCCCTACAGGAAGGGAGGTGGCCGGAACTAGCAGAAAGATGCTGAAAATGAAAGAAAACTCAAGTGGTTATGACTTAGCTGCTCTAATCCCAGCTCTATCCATTTCTGCTTCAGCCCCTGCATTATGTAACCAGAAGAAACAGCTCCTCTAGGAAAAGCAGGTACTAAGAATGGGCCATTTCACATTAGAATATCAGGCAATGTATGGTTTGTGGGGGCAATCAACAATTTGAATTTCTTCACTTCCGATGGAAGTGTCTAGAGAATATAGAAGGCAAATACCATAGAATAAATCCATAGGTGCTCTTGGAGACACCATAATCCAGAGTCAAAACTATAATCCAGGATCAAGGTATCAATATCTTCATCAATGGCTGTCTTTATTTCCTTCAAACCAGGTTTTCCAGTGCTAAGCAGAGGGCCTAGTACATAGATCTGCTTTTCTCTTTTGTTCATTCTTATTTATGCCCTCCTTTGTAAGCTGGAAATGGAAACACATACCTGTTGTAATAAAATCAAGTCATTTTTAGGTCTGAGATATGACGGACGGGGATTGAGCAGCAAAACCCTCAGTATTCCCAAGTCTCCCTCACTTGCTATTAAGGATAGCTATACTTTAAGGGCTATTCAACTCTAGACTACTCAAACACTCAACTACATATGCTCACATCACTCCCTACTGTTCCAAACACTGTAATTTTTCTCTACAATAAAACATCTTAGCTGTTTTTAAATTCTATTTGATTTTACACCCAGATTTTCAATTCTTTTTTTTTTTAAGATTTTATTGGGGAATTGGGAGAGGGGAACAGCCAAGTTTTTGTCCTTCAATCTTAGTTGTGGAGGGCACAGCAAGCTCAGTCCAAGTCCAGTTGCACCGCTCAGCTCAAGGTGCTGTGTTCAATTAGTTGTGGATTGGCTTAGCCACCATCCCATGTGGGAGTTGAACCAGCAGGCTTGTTGTTAAGAGCACGTGCTCTATCCACTGAGCCATCTGGGTGGCAGCTCACTTCAAGGTGCCGAGTTCAGTCTTTAGTTTCGGGTGGGTGTAGCCCACCATCTCGAACAGGCAACCTGTTGTTAAGAGCACATGCTCTCACCAACTGAGCTATCCTGCCACCTGTTGGCAGGTCAGTGGCAGCTCAGCTTGGACGCAGCATCACTGACCCATGTGGGAATTTTACCGACAACCCTGTTGCTCAGAGCTCACACTCTTGAGCAAGCTCTTAACCAACTAAGCCACTCGCCCAGCCCAACATCTTAGCTTTTTAAATAATATTCAGGTCACTCTGCACAAAGCTAGGTTCATCATAGGTATTCATTTTAAATTCTATATTCCTTTATTTATTTATTATCATATTAATTTAAAAATTTTAGTCCCATGAGTACCAGGTGACGATGACGGGTGAAGGGAGTATATTGATGAATAAGGGACAGTTTGGTGCTCCAAAAAGACATGGCCTAGTACTTGTAATAACATGTAAAAATAGCTGTAAGAGAGGAAAATATAAGAAACTTGAGAACACAATGGGGAGAATGGTCACCTCTATTTGGGTTAATCAGTGACTACACAGAGATGACAATACTTGACCAGAAGTTAAAAAATAAGTAGAATGGAGACTAAGAATAAAAAAAGACTTTGCTATGCATATGCAGACAAATGAAGTACCATTATCCAGTTAGGCAATGACAGGCAATTTGGAATAGCTGGATCACAGCCTGCTTAGTGGTCAGGTTTCAGGGGATATTAGTGTTGAAAGGCACAGACACTAGATGATATGAATGTACCAACAGGATTTAGGTGATGGAGGGTCTATTATAAATGCGTTTATAAATGCTAATTACTCATAACATTCCCTGTCCAGATTTTGAAATGGTGGAATAACATACACCTGATTCAGAAAATGGTCAAAACATCAGCTTTACAACCACATCAAAATGACAACTAAACTGCAGAACAACCATAATCAGAAATCACCTGAAGTCTAGCTGAACAGAAGTCCTATACAACTAAAGACATACAAAAAAAGCTACCTTGAGACTTGTAGGAGGGCAGGGATGTGGAAAAGGCTGGTCTCACATCTGTGTATGATGATTAAAAATCGGGAGGGATATCTCAGCTGCAGAGATCCCCCAAGAGGAGTGGGGTTTCAGCCCCACACCAGACTCCCAGCCCAGTAGGAAAAGTTCCCACAACTTCTGGCTGTGAAAACTAGAGGAGATTGTGGCTGAGTGAGACAGAGTGCTGCTGGAGTCCCAAGCACTCGTCTTAAAGAGCCTGTCCACAGACTTACTCCTCTGAGCTCCAGTGCAGGGACAGCAGCTCGAAAGACACCAGGGACATATGAGAAAAAATTCAATTATCTGGCTTCAGGAAGAGAGCTGGAGGAGGCAGCTTTCTCTTAAACAAAAGTGCTGACAGAATCCATTATTTCCTTGCTGAACCCTGCCCCCTACTGGCATGCAGATGTAGGCTGCTGCTATATCTGAACTTCCATCAATCTGGTTATCACTGTTCACTCCACCCTCATGATTCACTGAGACCCTTACCCACTCACATTGTAGGCCTACC
>NW_017731869.1:366407-367239 GCF_001890085.2 Hipposideros armiger | reverse complement strand
GGCAGGAAATATTCAAAGTGATTTAAAAAAAAACAAGGGCCTACATACAACCAAGACTACTCTACCCAGCATTTAAAATTAAAAGACAGATAAACAGCTTCCCAGAAAACAAAAAATCTAAAGGAATTCATTACCACCAAGTCAGTATTACAGGAAATATTAAAAGGACTTCTTTAAGCAGAAGAAAGAGAAAACAAACAAATGACAAAAAGAACAAAAATATGAATAATAAAATGGCAATAACTATGTACCTATCATAATCACTTCAAATGTAAATGGCTTAATGTTCCAATCCAAAGGCATAGAGTGGATAAGAAAACAAGACTCATACATATGCTAATCTACAAAAGACCCACCTCAGATCAAAAGACGCAGATCCACTGAAAGTAGAGGGATGGGAAAAGATATTTCACTCAACTGGAAATGAGAAAAAGGCTGGAGTAGCAATACTTATATCAGAGGTTATAATAAGAAACAAAGACTATAATAGAACAAAAATACATTACATAATAATAAAGGGATGAATCCAACAAGAAGACATAACCCTAGTAAACATCTATGCACACACCATAAGAGCACCTAAATACACAAAACAGATATTGACTGACATAAAGGCAGAGATCAATGCAATCATAGCAGAAGACTTTAACACCCCACTGACACTAATGGACAGATCTTCCAGACAGAATATCAACACAGAAACAGCAGCCTTAAATGACACACTAGATCAGATGAATTTAATTGATATTTTAGAACATTTCACCCCAAAACAGAGGATATACATTCTTTTCAAGTGTACATGGAACATTTTCCAAAATAGACCACATGTCAG
>NW_017731869.1:355339-360847 GCF_001890085.2 Hipposideros armiger | reverse complement strand
CCCAAATAGCCAAAGCAATCCTAAGAAAAAAAAACAATGCTGGGGTATCACACTCTGACTTCAACTTGTACTACAGGGCAACAATAATCAAAACAACATGGTATTGGCAGAAAAACAGACACACAGGCCAATGGAATAGAATTGAGAACCCAGAAATAAATCCACATAAATAGAGATAGTTTTTGACAAAGAAGCCAACAACATACAATGGAAAAAACAAAGCCTCTTCCATAAATGGTGCTGGGAAAATTGGAAAGTGACATGCAAAAGAATGAAACTAGACTGCTATCTGTCATTGTGTACCAAAACTAACTCAAAATGGATCAAAGACCTAAACATAAGACCTGAAACAATAAACTACATAGAAGAAAACATAGGTATTAAACTTATGGACTTTGTATTCAAAGAGGATTTTATGAATTTGACCTCAAAGGCAAGAAAAGTAAACACTAAAATAAATGAATGTAACTCTATCAAACTAAAAAGCTTCTGCACAGCAAAAGAAACCAACAACAAAATAAAAAAGCAACCAGCCAAATGGGAGAATATTTTTGCAAACAACGCCTGTGATAATGGGTTAATGTCCAAAATATATAAGGGACTCACACAACTCAACAACAAAAAAACAAACAACCCAATTAAAAAATTGGCAGAGGACCTGAATAGACATTTCTCCAAAAAAGACATACAAATGGTCAATACACATATGAAAAAATGTTCAACATCACTAATCATCAGAGAAATGCAAATAAAAACCACAATGAGATATCACCTCACACCAGTTAGAATGGCTATCATCAGCAAGACAAATAATAACAAGTGTTGGTGGGAATGCAGATTGGTGCAGCCACTGTGGAAGGCAATGTGGAGTTTTCTCAAAAAATTAAGAATGGAACTACCATATGACCCAGCAATCCCTCTCCTAGGTATATACCTCAAAAATCTTAAAACACCCATCCATAAAGATGTATGTGCTCTGATGTTCATTGCAGCTTTATTTACAGCAGCCAAGACATGGAAACAACCAAAGTATCCTTCGATAAATTATTGGATAAAGAAGATGTGGTATATATACACAATGGAATACTATTCTGAAACAAGAAAAGATGAAATAATGGCAACATGGATGGATCTTGAGATTACAGTATTATGCTAAGCAAAATAAGACAGAAAAAGTCAAGAACCATATGATTTCACTGATATGTGATATATAAAACTGGAAACAACAAAGGAACAAGACAAACAAATGAAGAAACAAAAACTCATAGTCACAGAAAATAGTTTAGCGGTTACCAGAGGGTAAGGGGGTTACGGGGTGGTAGATGAGGGTAAAAGGGATCAAATATATAGTGATGGAAAGAGAACTGACTCTGGGTGGTGAACACACAATGTGATATATAGATGATGCATTACAGAATTGTACATCTGAAACCTATGTAACTTTATTAACAATTGTCACCCCAATAAACTTTAATTACATAGAGTGTGAGAGCTTCTTCCATAAGCCCTGGCTCCTCCCATAGACCCTCTTAACTGATTATGTTTGCTTAAAGTCCAGGCAGTCTTTNCTTACATTTCCAGTGCTTGACTTGCAATAAATGATTGTTGACTCTGTGAACAAATTAATGATTCTATTGGCAGCTAAAGAACATGACTGAGCCTAAAGAACCATCAGAAACACCATCTCTTGTTAATTTTGTCCACATTGTCTTGTATGAGTGGGGGAATAGAGGCCAGATAGTTTCCAAAAGGAAAAACTGACAGAAAATATATATATCCTGTTTGCATAATCAAAGGAAGATCTGAAAAGTTAATAGGATACCAAATCAATCAGAGGCCCACTACTCTAATAATGGGACAGGTTATTTTTCCAGGAAGACTCATGCTAGTCACTCTTGATGGGATGAGCCTTTTAATGTGCCCCTATCTTACATAGGATTGGTTTTGGAACTGGGTGTGATTGGCCAACAGAAGAGAGTCACCAGCGTATGCACCCTGGGTGAAAGAAGGTAAGGACTGACATTGTAAGACGGTTGTAAGAATGACTAAGGCTCTCTAAGGCTGATGTTCTATACTTGATGTGGAGAGAAGATTTCTAGTAGGTTTGGATGTTTTTTACTGTGTCCATCTGTAATCACCTGTAAAAAGAGTATTGGTTCCCTTTTGCTGCTCTCATTCGTTTACCTGCCTCTCTCTCTCATTAGTGTCTACAATTGAGAAGGAGCTCAAAATGAGGACTAGATCCAGGACTTGGGGCAGGTGGAGCATTAGCATAGTCTTCAGGCATTTATAATAAAATTGTTTTGTGGTACTCCTGAGGAATTAATAATATCTACATATGGACAGTACAGGAAAACTTGTATTTAACTCATCATGAGAAAAATCTGAAAACAGAATAGGTTGTCCCAGAGAGCATGAACTATCTATAACTGTATGTGTTTAATTATATGGACCATTAATTAACATTCCATTATTTATGGTGGTTGATTATTAATTTTCTTTTGTCACAGAGTCTCAAAATTGAAAAAAACATTCTAATCAGTGTAAGGAAAAAAGTCCTAAATACTTTTGAAAATGCCAGCAGCAACTCTGTCAGACTGAGGGCCCTTGTGCATACGTGAGGGACAGGCAGGACACTTGAGCTGTGGCCTTCCACAGGACACAACAAAGCTGCAATGGTCTGTCATTCTTCACATATCATAAATGAGAAATTTTACAAAAAGGTCAGGTGATGGCCGCCAAAAAAGTGGAATCCACAGGGAGAAAGCTTTGTAAGACTGGCTGCCCTGTCTGCATCCTGCCTGGCTGTCCATGTCATGCTGGCAGTAAATCTGGCCCTGGCTGACTTTATGTCCCTGGTGGTGTTCTGCCTCTGAACTTCAACTAGTGCTCTCTTGAATTCTCCTGGAACCATCCTTACAAAAAGGCATTACAGTGCAGAGACTAAGAGCATGGACTTGGGAAACAGGCAGACCTGATTACAGTTGCAACTCAGCCCCTTAATAGCCATGTGACCTTGAGTGAGGTACTTTGACCCTTTGGGGTGTTTTGCTGAACAAGATTATAATTCTTGTTTTGCTATAACAATCAGTTTTTATTTCTGCCTTTTATTAAATATATATATTTAACTAATTTAATCTTGCTTAATCCTCTTTTATGTTCCTCTTTTCAATGGGAAATCAAAAGTGACAGCAAAGCAAGTAACTATAGGGTGACTCCTCAGATAAGCACCAAGCACAGGAGGTCAGCCCATTTCCTAATGCTAATTAGCCATAATTAGCTTTTCAGTACCCCAAAGCTGGTTCCCTAGACACCTCTGATCCTAAACCTAGGCCCTATGAAAGACAGACATTCCCATGTTAAGCCCTTATTCTGGTAACATAAGAATTTTATTCTCACCAGCTAGACTGACTAACAAGTCTTCCTGGCTGAATATCTATTCTATTATTATGTTCATAAGCTTCCTGAATAACCTGTTATTCTATTAGTTACTTGGGTCTTCCTTTGATGATATAAAACCCACACTAACAGAGCACTTACTTCCTGACATTTTTTCCTCCTGGAGGCCTTATGGCCTCTAACCTTTCAGCCCATACAAGACAATGTGGGCATAATAGACAAGGAGTAGAGCCAAGAATTAGCATTTCTGGTAAGTCTAAAGGCTCAGTGATGTTCTTTGGCTGTCGATAGAATTATTCATTCATTCATTCAACAATCAATTGCATGCTGAGCACCAGGAATATTATGATGAACAACTCAGATAGTTTCATACTTTCATGGAATCTCCAGTTTAATAATTGACATACACAATTCATAAAAATTCAGGTGAAAGAAAAGGTACTTACAAGACTCTGTAAAACTCCACTTATTTTAGGTTACCAGGAGTCGGGCAATAANGTGTTGGGGGAAGGGAATTGGAATGTGAGATAATTAATTGTAAAATCTGAAGGAAGATTTTCTTCTTTGGATGTGAACATTAGGGGTAATTAGTGATTTAAGATGATTCCCAGATTTCTGGAAGAAAAAAATGTGACAGAGAGTGAAAATAAAAATAAATGTCAGCAATGATAGGTGCAAAGTATAATAGAACACTACACCTCTAAATCACAGTGTTTTGGGGATAAATGCTGCTTAACAGGAGCCAGGGTGGCTGCAGGGAACAGGGAGCTTCTTAAAAGTGGCAAAGGTCTGAAATAATCACTGAGAAGAAAAGGGAACCCGATAAAGGCAAGTAATATGATTATTTTTCAGTATTGAGATGCAAACCTGCATTTGTAAGTGGCACCAATGTGCCCAGCTGTAAGGTCCTCTCAAGTTACAGTCAGAGGATCAGGTGTGAGATTATCAGCCTGGCTGATTCAGCGTTGGAGATTTGTAAGAAAAGTGTGTCTTGGGAGGCTGGTAAATTCATGGGGTGTAAGCTGAGATGGCAACTCAAGCAGCCTACTTACAGAAGGTCAGTAAATGGGCTGATAAAAGCTGAAAACAGAAATAAGTTGTAAGAAAGAAGATCTAACTGAGGAAGAGCTGAGGGAGGGAAGCATTAGAAAGGTTGAGGGATAGAAAGTTGTTCAGAGATGTGGACAGGGCATGTTTAAGGTTTTAGGGGAGCGATACAGGCAATAACAAGTCCCAAGTCAGGAAACTGAAAGTGGAAGTTTCAGAAGCTGAGGAGTTCAGGGAATTGAGAAGAGGTTATCAGTAAGAGGTTTATCCAAATGAGAAAAATGGGGTGGGATGCAGGGGTTGGGAATGCAGGGGGTGGATGACATTGATATAAAATATACATAGAGCATAGAAGACACTCTGTGGGGTATTCTAATGAAGGATGAACTACATGTTTTGCAGGTTTAGCATCAAGGTGAAACCTCTTTGAAAAATAATTGCAAGGTGTGACAATTAAGTTCGGAACTGGCCACCATGCACTTACATTGGCAGCACTGTATAAACAGCTCGGTAAGGTTTCATAACCTTGGTATACCAGTGTCTCACAGCTGAGTTCGAGTCTACATGTGGCAGTGTCTTGCTGAGTGGTGTTCATTATTGTTGTTGCATGTTTTTGTGTGCTGTTGAAAGAATGTCTGAGCTTGAACTAGAGCAATGAACAAACATTAAATTTCTTGTTAAACTTGGCAAGAGTGAAAGTGAAATCAGGGACATGTTAGTCCAAGTTTATGGGGATAATGCCAGGAAGGAAATGGCAGTGTACAAATGGATTAAACGTTTTTCTGAGAGGAGAGAACGCGTCACTGATGAAGAGAGGTCAGGGTGGCCAGTAACGAGCAGAACTGACTAAAACATTGCAAAAATTTGTCAAATTGTACATCAAAATCATCGGCTGACTGTCAGAAGCAAAGCAGACAAAGTAAGCATCGATAGAGACAGTTAGGAAAACCTTAACTGAAAATCTTGGCATGAGAAAGGTGTGTGCAAAAATGGCCCTGAAGGAGCTCACTGATGAACAAAAGCAGAGTTAAAGTTTGCCAAGACCTTTTGGAGAGGCAAGAT
>NW_017731869.1:344119-346534 GCF_001890085.2 Hipposideros armiger | reverse complement strand
GTTCAGATCAGGTGTGTAGAGAGGGTGTTCCAATAGTTATTTGTTTACTGGCTAAAAACTCCCTCTCAGACAGTGCCGTGTGAGCTGGTGCATAGTCATGATGCAAGAGCCATGAATTGTTGGCAAAAAGTTCGGGTCATCTAATATTTTCACACAGCTTTTTCAGCACTTCCAGATAGTAAACTTGGTTAACAGTTTGTCCAGTTGGTACGAATTCATAGCGAATAATCTCCCTGATATCAAAACAGGTTAGCAACATCATTGCAACACGTTCGCAAACTTGTCAGACCTCGTGTGTGTGTGTGTGTGTGTGTGTGTGTATGTGTATACACAGAGGGTGCCAAAAAGATGTATACAAATTTTAAGAAAGGAAAAAACTTAAAATTTTAATACTCAATATATACCAATAACAAATAACAAATAAAAGTCAATGTATATACATTTTTTGGCACCCCTTGTGTGTGTGTGTGTGTGTGTGTGCATGCATTTATACATAGATATTACATTACACACACACACACACACACACACACAGGAATACTATTCAGTCTTAAAAAGAAAAGAAATTCTGACACCTTCTGCAATACACATGACTTTTCAAGACATAAGTGAAATAAGCCAGACACAGAAAGACAAATATTGTATGATTCCACTTATTTGAGGTGGCTAAAGTAGTCAAAATCATAGAGACAGAATACAATAATGTTTGCCAGGATCTGGGGGAAGGAAAAATGTACCATTGTTTTTTAATGAATATAGAGTTTCGGTTTGGGAAGATGTTTAAGAGTTCTAGAGATGGACGATTGTAATGAGCATTCAACAATGTGAATGTACTTAATGCCAAAGACCTGCACATTTAAAATTGGTTGAAATGGTTAATTTTATGTTACATATATTTTATCACAATAAAAGAAAGATTTTATAAAATTACTAAATTAACTCACTGCACAATAAATAAAAAAGAAGGAGAAGAAGAAAAGGACAAGGGACACTTTATTACTACAGGGCAGGGTAGAAGTCCAGGCTTATCACATGGTCTGCACTGATACCATCGGAGACAGGGGTCCCTGTTACCAACCAGAGTGATGAAGGTTCTGCTCCCTACTCAATGTTCTCTAACAACATCCTTATGAGGGGTGGGGGATCATCCTGATGTTGTCTCAAGAGGGTGGAAGTCTAGGTTTTCCATTCCTTTATTGCTGGCATGAGTGAGGATGGGGCCATAAGTTTTTTTGTGTGTGTGGTGTTTGGCTGGAGTATAGTGGTTATTGTTTTAAAATGTTCTGTCTTCCTAGGCTGCCCCTCCCCCCCCTTTTTTTTTTAGATTTTATTGGGAAATTGGGAGAGGGGAACAGCGTTGGGGAGTTGGGGAAGGGGAATAGCCAAGTTGTTGTCCTTCAATCTTAGTTGTGGAGGGCGCAGCTNCTACTCAAGTAGACTATAGGGGAAGGGGTTTACATTGCTGCTAAATTATCAGGACATGGAACTCACCCTTTATTAGAGTACCCTGTAGAGTACCTTCTAGCCTCTGATGTGTGTAAGATATCAATATTCTCCAGACAACTGTCTACTTCTACACAGCTTTGGGCTCCTGCACCCTTCCACCCCAAATCCCACACCATCTGTAGCAGGTGGCTAAGCCTACTACTGCTAATCTTTTTTCAATTCCATAAGCTCCTCAGCTTCTACATTTTCCACCTTCAATTACTTCCAGACCTGTGGCTTGGGCCTAGTTATTACCCAGAACTGATTCTCTTCTGAAAGCTTGAATGCCACTATCCAAACCTCTGAACACAGCTTCCTATTCCTTGAACTTTCTAACACTATCCTTTCCTCCAACTCTTTCTCATTAAAGTCACCCGTCTGACAATGTGTTTCCATTTCTACATTTTATCAGCCCACTTCCTGATCTTCTCTAGGCCAGACACTATGGTAGGCAACTTGAGTTGGTCTCAACTTGATCCCAGTTTATTGGATATTTGATTATATAGCATTTCATCTTTTGACCCCTTTTGACCCAGCACATCCTCAAGAAGGCAAGAAAGTGAACACCTGCCTCTGAACTTATTACTCAATACAAACCCTGATGGAGCCAAAAACTAGCACTTACTAATCATTCCTAGCTTTAAATTAAAGCCAAATGTTTCATATATGCTCAAATATTGAGTTATTAATCTTAAAAAAGGTTATCATTGGCTTTCACATACCTACACCTGGAATGACTCTACCTCTAAAACTCCACACAAGTGTAATCCTTACTCCATTGTGAGACTTATGAAGTGTGATCACAAAATAGAGTGAATGTTTTTCTTAAAATGTATTACAGTAAAAAACACATTGCCATTAATCTCCCTCAAAATACTCCCCCTCACTTCAAATACATTTATCCCATCGTACTTGTCCTTTTCTGAAGCA